>NW_026047573.1:601250-901875 GCF_023864345.2 Schistocerca serialis cubense
CTTAATCTAACTTTAACTTACGCTAAGGACAACACAGACACCCATGCCAGAGGGAGGACTCGAACCTCTGACGAGGGGGAGCTGCACGAACCGTGACAAGGCTCCTTATGCCGCCCAGCTATCCTGCGCAATCAGCTAACCTAATAGGGAAGTTAACAGTACGAATTAAGGTGAATAATAATTTTACTGACTGAAATAAATGCTTACTGGTGGAACTGTTAAGAAAACCAATATTTCCTGTTACTTACTTTTAAGTACACGAATAGATATATTGACGATATATCGACATGCCAACACAGATCGACTACGGTGGCACAGATGTAACTCGTGCACTGTGCACACCTCTGCCGCCGAACAACGTCTCTGGCGCATTTGCATCTGTGGCCGCATGCGCATTTGCGCGTTACACGAGTATAAAGGGACGAAGCGAGCACAGGAGCGGCTGCTACCCTACCTATCAACTCGTCCAAGTCCTGGTCAGCCTTCCGTCGCCTTACCGGAACTAAGCCCTCCCCCTACTATCCTCTTCTCCATGATGATCACCCCTTCCCTGACGCCCTTAGTAAGGCCAATCACTTTGCCTCCTACCTGTCCGATGTGTTTTCCTTTCCATCCCCGATGATCCCCAGTTCGATTACTCCCTCTTCCCGGATATCTGCGATCGAACTGACACCTCTGTCCCTCCCCTCGCTCCTGGTTTCCAGTACTTGGACAACATTGCACACACGGAACTCAATGCCCCTATCACTACACAGGCTCTCATAGCTACACTCCGCACAAAACGCAACACCGCTCCTGGTCACGATCGTGTCACCTACCGTCACCTTCGTGAAGCTTCTGTATCTTTCCTCTCCACCCTGGCCAGGCTCTACAATGTAGTCCTGTCCACCGGTTACTACCCCGACCTCTGGAAAACCTCCCATATCCTCATGTTCCTTATACCTGGCAAACCGCCGTCCGCCGTCTCCTCCTACCGTCCCATCAGCCTTACCTCGGTCTTCAGCAAGGTCCTGGAATCCATCCTCACCCGACGCATCCACCAGCATCTCCGTCAGCACCATCTCCTTCCCGTTACCCAGTGTGGTTTTCGGCCTTCCTTCTCTTCCAACAACCTTCTCCTTCACCTCACTCATTTCCTTTCCGACCAGCTTAATTCCCGTCGCTCCGCAATCTTCCTCTCCCTGGACATCGAACGTGCCTATGACCGCGTATGGCATTCCGGTCTCCTCTTCAAGCTCCAAACCTTCGCCCTTCCCATTAACTATGTCCGTCTGATCGGCTCCTTTCTCTACCGCCCTCCTTCCTATGTCACCATCCATAACACAGATTCCTACACCTTTTTCCCCTCCGTCAGTGTGCCCCAAGGCTCCGTCCTCTCCCCCCTTCTGTACCTTTTGTACACGGCGGACATGCCGCCGCCGTCACCCCCCGTCCACCTTCTCCAGTTTGCCGATGACACCGCCTTCCTTGCCCTTGCCCCCACCCTGCAGCGCTCCCAACACCTTCTCCCATCTTGCCCAGTTCACCGCTTGGTGCAACCAGTGGTTGCTCAAGGTCAATCCCTCCAAAACCCAGGCGATCATTGTAGGCAAAACCACCCCTTCCTTCCGCCTCCTTGATTTCTATCTCACCATCTATGGCCGTCCTATCGCCCTCACTCCCACCCTTAAGTACCTTGGCGTCACCCTCGACCGTCGCCTCTCCTGGACTCCCCACCTCCGGATAATCCAAGACATCTACCCCTCCTACCAACTTTGATCCTCCCACATTCCTCCTGTGCTTGCTCCTCTGGGCACCCTCCCTCCCTTCTCTCCCTTTTCCCTCCCTCCTCCATTTCTCCCCACTCCTCCCCCGGGCTTCCCCTCTCCTGTCCCTCTCCTCCTGCCCCTGTGTCATCAGCCATTGGCATCCTTGTTCTCCTCTCTCCCCCACCTCACCCCTGTTCCCCTCTTGGCAGGTCCCCGGACTCGCACACGCTAAGTGGACATTCGCGCGCCGGAGATCACCGCCATCAGTGTCTCGTGTGTGCCGTCATGTTTAGTGTTCAGTGTTCACCGTCACACTCCATCGTTCGCCAGTGCCATCGTCTTCTTCAGTGTTTGTGCGTCGTATCAACAGTTTACAGTGCGGATTATCGTCGAGTGTGAACGGCTCCGTGTTTGTTTTTAAGTGTCTCCTGTTTTATTGCCCACCATTCTGTAACTTATGTGTCTTCTCCGTGTTTTTTTCTCATTGTGTATCCTCTAGCTGAAGAGCAGCGTAGAATGCTGCTGACAGCCTGCCTGTTGTACAGGTTTAAAATAACAATAAAGAAAAAAAAACTGGAGCGGCAGTCTTGTGGCTCACTCTGAAGATGGCTGAATGTTATACAGCCGAAATATTAGAAGAAGAAGGAGCATTCTTGCGGCGGAACCCGAAACTTAATGGAACAGTCTTTGTGCCGCCAAAACCTGAAGATTGACGTCAGGTACCTCAGTGGGGAGGAGATGGTTTTATGTGTTCGGCGATTGGATAAGCTTCGACACTTGAGAGCAAGATTACTGAGCTCCTTAAGTTTCCTACTAAGGTGCTGTGAAAAAGGGCATAATTCCGAAGTTTGCCAGATTACTACATTTTATAAAATGGATGTCTATGAATAAAATTTTAACCAAAGCTGGTTCTGCTTTTGTTAAGGAGAGGATCCACTTTACTCGCCGAAAATTAGACCTGGTTTCTGAAGAACTTTATCGACATTATCTGAAGATGTCTGTGGTGATACCATATGATTCCTGGAATTGGACTGATGGTACAACTTGGGCTAAATCAGACTGGATTCGTGAGGTGGCCACGTTCAGACAGACTGCAAAATTTAGTCGACTGAAGACGACATCGCAGCGAGAAACTGTTATTCGACGCCCTGTCATTAATATGATAGGTAGAGATTTGGATGATACTACGATGATGGTCTTGAGTGGGGGACTGAATTTTGCACCCACGCCATAGGTCCTGCCATTACCTTCTTTTATCAGCGCCACTGAAGAAGTGGTTCGGCCACTTCCCTCGGATTCAGCAGAGGAAATAAGACGTGAAACATGCCGCGCAATTATGAAGGCTCGCCCACAAAGGAGCAATGTATCTGTGGCAGTGAGGGCTGCACTACGTAAGCTTCGCCAGGATACTCAGACGGTGGTACTCCCAGCGTATAAAGGTAATGCTACTGTTTTATTGTCTCGGGACGAATACCATGATAAAATGTACAATTATTGAGTGAAAGCATCTACCGGGAGGTCATCAGGGATCCCACGAATTGAGTGGCGAAGAAAACTGCTTCGCTTCTGAATGATTCTCCCTTCCCACCAGAGGTTTCCCGGAGATTGAAACCAAGTGGTGCAGTGCCTCCTAGATTTTATGGACTACCAAAGGTCCACAAGAAAGATGTTACTCTCTGCCTCATAGTGAGTAACATAGGCTCTCCAACCTATGACGTGGCCAAACACCTGGCATCGTTGTTGAGGCCTCTTGTGGGATAATGTGCTCACCACATAACAAATTCAGCTGATTTCATTAGTAAACTCAAATCATTGAAACCAAACCCTTCTGATATATTAGTTAGTTTCGATGTGGTGTCTTTATTCAAAAAGGTTCCCCTTCCAGAATCTCTACAACTTGTTGAAAGAAGTATCAGAAAAAAGATTTCAGCTTTATTCAAACATGTTCTGATCTCTACATACTTCTTATTTAACAACGAATTTTTTGAACAGATGGACGGAGTCACCATTGGTAGTCCCTTATCCCCCCTGGTGGCCAATTTATTTATGGAAGACTTCGAGGAGAAGGTGCTTGAATCCGCTGACTTGAAACCCATGGTATTCTGGGGCATGTTGGACCTTTGTAGTTTGGCCCCATGGTGAAGATAACTTGCAAGACTTCTTAAGACATCTGAAATCCCTCCACAATCAAATAAAGTTCACAATGGGAATAGAAAAGGAGGGATGCCTTCCATTCTTGGATGTTCTGGTTCGGCGCAGAGATGATGGTACTTTGGGAAACGAAGTGTATCGGAAGCCGATGCACACTGATTTGTATTTACGTGCAAATAGCTGCCACCATCCTGCACATCCCCCCATGAACCATGGACCTTGCCGTTGGTGGGGAGGCTTACGTGCATCAGCGATACAGATAGCCGTACCGTAGGTGCAACCACAATGGAGGGGTATCTGTTGAGAGGCCAGACAAACGTGTGGTTCCTGAAGAGGGGCAGCAGCCTTTTCAGTGGTTGCAAGGGCAACAGTCTGGATGATTGACTGATCTGGCCTTGTAACAATAACCAAAACGGCCTTGCTGTGCTGGTACTGCGAATGGCTGAAAGCAAGGGGAAACAACGGCCGTAAATTTTTCCCGAGGGCATGCAGCTTTACTGTATGATTAAATGATGAAGGCGTCCTCTTGGGTAAAATATTCCGGAGGTAAAATAGTCCCCCATTCGGATCTCCGGGCGCGGACTACTCAAGAGGATGTCGTTATCAGGAGAAAGAAAACTGGCGTTCTACAGATCGGAGCGTGGAATGCCAGATCCCTTAATCGGGCAGGTAGGTTAGAAAATTTAAAAAGGGAAATGGATAGGTTAAAGTTAGATATAGTGGGAATTAGTGAAGTTCGGTGGCAGGAGGAACAAGACTTCTGGTCAGGTGACTACAGGGTTATAAACACAAAGTCAAATAAGGGTAATGCAGGAGTAGGTTTAATAATGAATAGGAAAATAGGAATGCGGGTAAGCTACTACAAACAGCATAGTGAACTCATTATTGTGGCCAAGATAGATACGAAGCCCACACCTACTACAGTAGTACAAGTTTATATGCCAACTAGCTCTGCAGATGACGAAGAAATAAAAGAAATTATTCAGATAGTGAAGGGAGACGAAAATTTAATAGTCATGGGTGACTGGAATTCGAGTGTAGGAAAAGGGAGAGAAGGAAACATAGTAGGTGAATATGGATTGGGGCTAAGAAATGAAAGAGGAAGCCGCCTGGTAGAATTTTGCACAGAGCACAACTTAATCATAGCTAACACTTGGTTTAAGAATCATGATAGAAGGTTGTATACATGGAAGAAACGTGGAGATACTAAAAGGTATCAGATAGATTATATAATTGTAAGACAGAGATTTAGGAACCAGGTTTTAAATTGTAAGACATTTCCAGGGGCAGATGTGGACTCTGACCACAATCTATTGGTTATGACCTGTAGATTAAAACTGAAGAGACTGCAAAAAGGTGGGAATTTAAGGAGATGGGACCTGGATAAACTGAAAGAACCAGAGGTTGTACAGAGTTTCAGGGAGAGCATAAGGGAACCATTGACAGGAATGGGGAAAAGAAATACAGTAGAAGAAGAATGGCTAGCTTTGAGGGATGAAATAGTGAAGGCAGCAGAGGATCAAATAGGTAAAAAGACGAGGGCTAGTAGAAATCCTTGGGTAACATAAGAAATATTGAATTTAATAGATGAAAGGAGAAAATATAAAAATGCAGTAAATGAAGCAGGCAAAAAGGAATACAAACTTCTAAAAAATGAGATCAACAGGAAGTGCAAAATGGCTAAGCAGGGATAGCTAGAGGACAAATGTAAGGATGTAGAGGCTTATCTCACTAGAGGTAAGATAGATACTGCCTACAGGAAAATTATAGAGACCTTTGGAGATAACAGAACCACATGAATGAATATCAAGAGCTCAGATGGAAACCCAGTTCTAAGCAAAGAAGGGAAAGCAGAAAGGTGCAAGAAGTATATAGAGGGTCTATACAAGGGCAATGCACTTGAGGACAATATTATGGAAATTGAAGAGGATGTAGATGAAGATGAAATGGGAGATACGATACTGCGTGAAGAGTTTGACAGAGCACTGAAAGACCTGAGTCGAAACAAGGCCCCGGGAGTAGACAACATTCCATTAGAACTACTGACGGCCTTGGGAGAGCCAGTCCTGACAAAACTATACCATCTGGTGAGCAAGATGTATGAAACAGGAGAAATACCCTCAGACTTCAAGAAGAATATAATAATTCCAATCCCAAAGAAAGTAGGTGTTGACAGATGTGAAAATTACCGAACAATCAGTTTAATAAGCCACAGCTGCAAAATACTAACACGAATTCTTTACAGACGAATGGAAAAACTAGTAGATGCCGACCTCGGGGATGATCAGTTTGGATTCCGTAGAAATACTGGAACACGTGAGGCAATACTGACCTTACGACTTATCTTAGAAGAAAGATTAAGGAAAGGCAAACCTACGTTTCTAGCATTTGTAGACTTAGAGAAAGCGTTTGACAATGTTGACTGGAATACTCTCTTTCAAATTCTAAAGGTTGCAAGGGTAAAATACAGGGAATGAAAGGCTATTTGCAATTTGTACAGAAACCAGATGGCGGTTATAAGAGTCGAGGGGCATGAAAGGGAAGCAGTGGTTGGGAAGGGAGTAAAACAGGGTTGTAGCCTCTCCCCGATGTTATTCAATCTGTATATTGAGCAAGCAGTAAAGGAAACAAAAGAAAAATTCGGAGTAGGTATTAAAACCCACGGAGAAGAAATAAAAACGTTGAGGTTCGCCGATGACATTGTAATTCTGTCAGAGACAGCAAAGGACTTGGAAGAGCAGTTGAACGGAATGGATGGTGTCTTGAAGGGAAGATATAAGATGAACATCAACAAAAGCAAAACGAGGATAATGGAATGTAGACGAATTAAGTCGGGTGATGCTGAGGGTATTAGATTAGGAAATGAGACACTTAAAGTAGTAAAGGAGTTTTGCTATTTGGGGAGCAAAACAACTGATGATGGTCGAAGTAGAGAGGATATAAAATGTAGACTGGCAATGGCAAGGAAAGCGTTTCTGAAGAAGAGAAATTTGTTAACATCGAGTATGGATTTAAGTGTCAGGAAGTCATTTCTGAAAGTATTTGTATGGAGTGTAGCCATGTATGGAAGTGAAACATGGACGGTAAAGGAAAATGAAGATGTAGGGTGTAGAGATGGAGGGTAGGGGGGACATAACGGTGAAGACGTGGGCGGGGATGGGAGAGGAGAGGAGCAACCAAATAGTTTGGAAAAGAAGAGAATATAAGCTTTCGAAATGTGGTGCTACAGAAGAATGCTGAAGATTAGATGGGTAGATCACATAACTAATGAGGAAGTATTGAATAGGATTGGGGAGAAGAGAAGTTTGTGGCACAAATTGACTAGAAGAAGGAATCGGTTGGTAGGACATGTTCTGAGGCATCAATGGATCACCAATTTAGTATTGGAGGGCAGCGTGGAGGGTAAAAATCGTAGGGGGAGACCAAGAGATGAATACACTAAGCAGATTCAGAAGGATGTAGGTTGCAGTAGGTACTGGGAGATGAAGAAGCTTGCACAGGATAGAGTAGCATGGAGATCACAACAACAACAACATCCTGCACAGATGATGAGTGTTGTCCAAACTTTGACCCATAGATCGCATATTATTATATTATTTGTGACGAAAGCAAGATGAGGTTTCCCATCTACAAAGAGTGTTTGAAGACAACAGGTACTCGCCACAGCAAATACAGAAGGCACTGAAAATGAAACCGAAAGAGGCTACAAAGAAAGCAGAAGAAGACGAAGAAACCTTTAAGCCGATGGCCTTCCTGCCACATGTTGGTAGCCCCTCAGCAAAAATAGGTCGGATTCTCAGCAGTAAAAGTGATTTTTCGTCCTACACCCAAGACAGCTGCAGTCGTGGGCTCCATCAAAGATGATTTGCTGCTCCGAACATGTGTAGTTCACAAAATTCGATGTGAATGTGGCCTTTCTTACGTTGGACAAACAACTCGTACTGTCCAAGAAAGATGTACAGAGCACCGGAGGCACACTCTAACAAGTCGACAGTGGCAGAGCACTGTATTGATATAGGTCACAGTATTTTGTATGACAACGTCGAAATTTTGCCAACTAAATCATCTTTTTGGGACTCGATAGTGAAGGAGGCAATTCAGATTCGCTTGACGACAAATGTAATTACTAGAGATAGTGATTTCAACCTTGATAAATCATGAAATCCGGCACTTGGTGTAATTGACTCACAAAGAGGTCGTCACAGTGCAACTCACAATGATATATGGACATGCCAACACCGATCGACTACAGTGTCATAGATGTAACTCGTCCATTGTGCACGCCTATGCCGCCAATCAACGTCTCTGGCGCATTTGTATCTGTGGCCGCATGCGCAGTTGTGCGTTACACGAGTATAAAGGGACGAAGCGAGCACTGGAGCGCCCCCCCCCCCCCCCAAATCTATAAGTCCCTCCAAATCCTTGAGCGTCATGCACTCTGCCTCGCCTTCCGTATACGCCTCCCATCCCCCATGCGGATCCTCTATGATCTCATTCCTTTCCCCCATCTGCTCCTATTCCACAAACATATCCGCATCCTCTACACCCCCGCCGTCTTGAACCCCATCACCCCCTGGTTGCTCCTCTCCTCTCCCATCCCCGCCCCCTGCCACGTCTTCACCGTTGTGTCCCCCCTACCCTCCATCTCTACACCTTACATCTCCTTTCCCAAGGTGGCGTCCATCAACTCCCCCTCCCGGATGATGCCCTCTCTCCCTCCATTTATCCTTCCTATCAACTCTGATCCTCACTACCCCTCCTTTCCTCTGTCCTTTCCCTGGGCTCCGTCTTATCCCCTTCCGTCCTGTTTTCTCCCCACTAAACCTCTCCCTACCTCCCTTCTCCCCCCCCCCCATGTCCTTTTGTATTCCCCTCCTCTGCCTACCCCTGTCACGTCTGCCCAGCGCCCTCCCACCCCTCTTATGGGTCCTCATTTTCCATCAGCTCATTTCCTGGTTCCCCCCCCCCTTTTTTATTTTCCCATCGTCTGTCCAGTTTCCCCCCACCTGCTCTCGGCTGTGGTATGTCACATTTGCCAACTTTTTAGTGCAGTGTTCCAGTGACTGTTCAGTGTTGTTCGTCTTTCTCGTGTTGCGAACAGAAACCATGCTGTTGCTGGGTGTGAATTTTATGTCTTTTGCGAACAGACACCAGACTGTCGCTGTGTTTTTTTAATTGTCTGTCTATTGTTTTACCTGTCTGCTTTGTATGTATTTTCTTAGCGTCATCATCCCTCTGTTCTTTGTTTTAAGTTCCACGATTTCTTTTCGCCATGTTACTCTTTAAGTCTCCGATTTTATCGCCTGTTTTTATTATTTATTCTCTTCATCTTTCTAACAAAGTATGTAGGCTGAAGAGCGGCATACTAAGCTGCTGCCAGCCCGCCCCCTTTGGGGGGAATTGAAATTCAATAAAGGAAAAAAAAAAAAAGTGGAGCGGCAGTCTTGCGGCTCACTCTGAAGGTGGCTGAGCGTTACACAGCCTAAATATTAGAAGATCAAGGAGAATTCTTGCGGCTGCAGACCCGAAACTTTATGGAAAAGGTCTGCATTCGGCTATGTCAGCTGCTTTGTGTGTTTGGCCATCTTCTATTCCTCCGGTGCATTGGTGCCTCACTGACAGTTCCCGTAACTCCGTGTTGTGGTCCACTCTCTCTAGCCTTCAACCTTTTTTCTGACAAAGTGGTGTTCTACAGGGTCTTTTCCTGCACTCTACCACTCTCCACCCTCCAGAACTTAATCCCACTGGTGTTCTTCCACATTTCCCTTTCGTTGAAGGCATTATATTTTAACGTGGTTCACGATATTATAAAAGTGTGCAAGTTATTTTCTTTAGTTAAGTAAATCATTTCAGTTTTAACATTTTTTATTACCAGTCTCCCAAAGCTTAACGTACTAAATCAAGTCTAGCTGTCAGAATTGGTCTCCTCTAGTTTCCAGAACTGGCGAGTTAGCTGTTACTTTTGAGTGAAGCTCTTAGGTGGTTAGTGTTCAACGTCCCGTCGACAACGAGGTCATTAGAGACGGAGCGCAAGCTCGGGTTAGGGAAGGATTGAGAAGGAAATCGGCCGTGCCCTTTCAAAGGAACCATCCCGGCATTTGCCTGAAACGATTTAGGGAAATCACGGAAAACCTAAATCAGGATGGCCGGAGACGGGATTGAACCGTCGTCCTCCCGAATGCGAGTCCAGTGTGCTAACCACTGCGCCACCTCGCTCGGTGAGTGAAGCTCTCCCAGTTACCCTGGTTATGCTGTGCAGAAACTCTAACACGTCTGTCTTCGTGCTCCTTGGACATATTGTGCAATATTAAGTAAGGAAACAGGGCAAAAACTAAATAAGTCGTCGAATATGAATTGTTACAATACTAGAAACAATAAACAAATAACGGTGCTTCAAGTACAAATTAATAAAACGGGTGATGAATTCTACGATTTGAAAGTCATAGCAACACAACTGCAGAAATGAGTGTAGAACAGCCCATGTTAACCAATAACCCTGTTATAATTTTTAACAAAAGTGATTATTCAGAATGCTGCCCGGAAAGTCTGTGGTTGGAGGACATTTAGGAATCGGTAGAATCCTTAGCAAGCTTAGGTTATTTCTTAGTTGGCCAACCTTGTATAGGTATATGTGGAGTTTCGAGGGGTGAGTGCCATAACTGTAAAATTCCTAAACACAATTTTAATACTGTCAGGGGATTTTCACAATCTTGAAGAGAACACTCTCCCATTGATAAACTCTTTGTTGATTATGTCGGCCGCCTGCCACGTACTGGTAGTGTCAGTCAGTATGTCCTGGTCGTGACTGATGACACCTCCAGATTTGTCTGGTTCGTACACAGTAGTAGGCTGACAGCTGGGTTAATTATTCGTCAATTGTCGGAGATATATTCCACATTGGGCAATCCCGATACCATTGTCAGTGAGAACACTTCTCCTTTCCTCTCACAAGAGTTTAAAAGACTTAGCTTCGGTAATGTGATAATTCACTCCACAATTGTACCGAACTGTCCACAACCTTCATTTATGGAGGGACTGAACTGCAGTCTGAAGACGTCCTTAATTATTTTCCATTCCCTTTACTCCACAAGCGCGGTTATTCAGTAGCATGTCTCAATTTGGTGTTTAATTCCGCCAACCATGTAGCCCTTAAAACCACCTTCACTTCCTTGGTGTTTGGTCATCGTTTCAACTCCCCATTGTACAATCTGTGATGAGTTAACGATCTGTTCCCTGAGAATATCACACCTAGCCTGATTCAGGAGAACTGGTCACAAGTGGTAGGAAATATTAATGTCTCACCCAAGAGGCAGGCGCGCCATTACAGTCTTGGACAAAGCAAGTTTAAGGTGTGTGGTAGTGATAAGGTTTCGTTTACAAAATCTTTCTCCCAGGGGTCAAAGTACGGCGCAATTCCTGATAATTGGCACCTCGCTTAGTAGGACCTTGTGAGGTTATCTAGGTTCTTAATCTTAATCCAGTCACCCTACTGGTACGTAACATCGCTACAGGAAAGTTTTCTAGAGTACATGTCTCCAAGGTCAAGGGAGGGAGCTAAATTTTCTGTTCTCTGTTTGAGATAAATTGGCGGACGGGCTCTCTTGAGTTTTTGGTGGTAAAGGATGAGCCGTGGCGCTCGATTCGATATATTGCTAGTGGGCTCGTTAGCTATTCTTGCATGCAAAACTGGCTGATTGATGGTGTGAGGTAAGTCCAAGAGAGGGCGTGAGTGGTACGTCAGCAACGAGTGAGGCCAATGGATACAGAGTGGGCGCCGAACCGTGAAGTGCAGAGGCAGTCAGGAACATGGTGTGGCTGCGAGGAGTGGCATGTGTGCAGACAAAGAGAGGAACCATGCACTGTTTGCGGGGCTGCTGCCTGCATGTTGCCGCTTGTGGTGTCTGGAAACTGATACCACTGTTGGGTGGAGCCACAATTGTCAGGTGCTAACTTCCATCCAGGACGTCTCGGCATCCTGTGTGGCCAACTCCAGTTCCTGAATCTGGTGAGACGATTCGTCCGATTAGTTCTTGTTTACAAGTAAAATACATCTTGCACTGCTTTTAAGTTCAAGTGGAACTGACGGACAAGAATTCTATCATTTTATCCGGCGTAATGAGCCAGCGCTTGGGATAGCCTATGATCCAAAGCAGTATAACATGTGACAGTCAAAATGTTATATAGTTGTGACTGTTAGACAGGTCGCTGTGCCGTCGTAAGTCTAATTTTCTACCTTGAGTTTAGGGGCAGATATTGATGTTCAGGTAACTGCCCGATTTGTGGCTGAGCTCCCAGTTTCTTGTTACTTGAATTCAAAGCCAAGCAGTGTTTAAGGAGACCAATGTAGGAAAGTCACTCTCACTTCCCTTAAGCGGAATTGGTTTATTCCCCCTTTGCAGTTGTTCATCCTGGTGTGCGACAACTTGTACATTTAGAATTTTAGTCTGTTTCAGTTCAGTCCATCCAGGGCCTTGTGAAATCTCCCCAGGTAACAGGCGAGAGCTTAGGGCGGGGTTTCCACTGCCCTGGTCGGCCACGGGTCTGGCGCTGCTCTCACAGTGACCGACCGACCGACGTGCCGGTGTTATAAAACGCCGAGCCATCTCCTGTCGGACTGCTGACAGTTCGAGGCAGGAGCTGTAAAACAGGAACAACTTTGTTACTTTGTTAAGCACATCTCTCTTTGCTCTGATGCCTGTCAGCGTTTAAGTTGGGAGAATACTTCGCACTAACCTGCTGATATTTACTTAATCATTAGTGAGCGACCTGGCCTGTTTGCTCCTAAATACATTGTAACCTGAACGGCTGTAAATTAAAGCCTTAGTGAGTGCAGTGTAGCATGTTTATTAATTACAATTATTAATTGGAAGATTATTACTAGAGTTTGCTAAGAGCCAGGCGCACATTTTTTTCTAAAATTGTAAATAATATTCAAATTCTTTTGAAAAGATAAATTGTTATTGATAGATAGTTCAGTAAGCGCTAGCCACTAGCTTTCTTAAATCTAAAATTTACTGAAATTCTTAGTAAAGTCTGGTTTACAGTGTGTCGTGATGTATTTTTCTTAGCTAAAATTTATTTACTGCGTAATTTTCATTTCATTCATGTATTTTATACACGAAGAAATTTTCTTAATTGTGTCCATGCACTCGCTGGTTAAACTTGTAAAAATGAATTGTCATCATGAAAACTGTGAATGATGTTGCTGTTGATGGGTTAGCCCTCCCACTCCACACATTTGTGTGTTGATCTCTCCCAGTGGCCGCCATTTCATTTAGCAATTGTGGAGCATTGACGGGTTCACTACTCCACGAAATATGGAAACGTTTTTATAAGTCTTTCTCGCAGTGATAGTCCTAGATTTCCACCTGCTGATCAAAACTGGAACTAACCTTTTCCCGACGTAACTCAGATCCAAGTAAACGCATTGGAATATCTACCAAGTTTCCCTGCCGTACTGTCACACTGCTCCTTGTGAACAGCTGTACTTTAATTATAACCACCTGGTAGTTTCGTCTTCCCCCATATTCCAATATTTCCACTGCGTCAAACAAGGAAACATGAAGTTTACTATTGTAAGGCGTATAATAACACAAAGAAAATTTGTAGATCTTACTATAGGTCTGCTCTGAGGAGACCATTATAATACAATTAAATTATTTGAACACTTATGAATTTACTTTTAGTGACAACCTTTCATTGCATTTATGTGCAGGCTTTTAAACTTAATCTATTTTTTGTTTCTGATGTTGGTGATGTATTTGCGTGGATTACAATGCGTGATATAATTTCGCCGAGTTGACGATTACCATTGTCATATATTTTCTTTCTTCTCGTAAGTTGAATTCGAAATAATATTCGTAAGATTGCAGCCTCTAGTGTAGATGTCCATCTACTCGCGGAACAATTATTGTAACTCACTAACCATACATAATAATGTTTTAAAATACAGTGATTCCGTACATACAAGAAGAATGAATACTTTGAAAATATCCCACAGAATATCTCCCGTTTATTCGATGTAAATTGTAGTTTACAATATGGTGCTTCTCTGATAGCGCTTTCTTTTTCCACTTGATGTTTGAACGTCATTGCAGTTGGTCTGTGTTAATGAAAGGTAATTTACCCATTTTGAAATATACTCTAGTGAATAACTGTTACAGTCATGCATCTTAAATCGATCCTTACACAGCTTCTTATGTTAGTTACATCCTTATTGCTATGTTGCTTATTAAATACTGACACAATAACTGGTACACATGTGTATGGCTTTTTGTTCTCAAGTTGTCAGAGGAGACTTTTGAATGCACACTAAGGGGAATGGTCCACTCACATTTGGCGGAGTGTAGTTACGTCTCTTATTGCTAAACTACAATCGTTCTCTTCTTCTGTGGTACCATATTTCTTATGTATAGATAAATTACAAACTAGGAGGGCTGATATATTAATATGTTGGGTTGATGTTATGAAACTAACGTTGTGGATTGTTGTTTTGAAGTGGCAACTCAATACTGGGACATTTGCATACTTTCTGCTTGTTTAATTGGGAGAAGCAAAATGTTCGTGGGTTTTTCTGCAAAAGGAACTTGTATTTGCACTGAATGATCAAATGTGAGTTGCTAGAACACTACTTTCTGTAGAGAACCTTTGTCAGGTAGGTGGATTTAAGATGATTTTCAATGTTTAGCAGGAGAATAATATTTAGGAACGGAGGACGGGTCAAGGGATTTATCAGGATTAGCAAAGTCAGTGGTATCGCTAAGTGAAGTTTCTGTTAGATAGTGATGTTTCGGTAGGCGGAACTTGTTGAGTGATAGTACTGACGTTGGATTGCACTTTAAGATCTTGTGAAATCAGTACTAACTTAGTTTTAGGTTAAGCAAACATTTCTAATAAATATGTTTCGAGCTGTGCACTTGATTTAAGACCTATATTGAAGTTCTGAGTGCAATTGCTTGTTTCTGGTAACTTTACGAAATATTACTGTGCATTCAATGTACCGAATTGTATGGAAGCCTAGTCTAAAATAGTCAAAAACTAATATAATGGAGTTGTGTCTTTGTCACTGAGCATTCTTACGGATCTGGAGTTTATCTGATGCCAGATGGTGATTTCTGCATCTGTAACGAAACTTATTACTGGCTTTATGTGGGCTGTTGCAACAATTAGTTTAATTACAGTGGAGTAGTAAGCACAACTTAGATTGCCAGTTTCATCATTGTACTTTTCAGTGGTGAGAAGTGGTAGCTTAGTAGAGCGGAGAGTGGACATACCTCTAACCCTCTCGTCCCCCATCCCGCACGATGATGGCAACTGTGATTTGGCCAGAGTGGAATTTATAACTATTTTCAGATTTCTTGAGAGTACTATATACATTCCGATACATGGATTTCATGACTTCATTGGACTTATTTGCTCAGGGATGTGTATAATGATGTTTGTAAATGTCGCATGAGCAAGTTAATGCCAGAAATCTGAATTGTCTCAGGTGTACAGTTTGCATCGTCTAGTGCTTGTGTTCGTTGTTAATGCCCTGCTGAAATATTACTCTACCCTTTAGTGTGAACCTGCATTGAAACTAATATTATCTTGTTGTGGGAAGGAAGCCTGAATTCAGCTGAATGTGGTTTATGTTACTCCAGTCCCTATGTTATCCCTCTTTAGATGTTTGTTTAGAAAATTTCTAGTTTTCAAAGGGGATGAAATTCCCATGTTGCAACAACAGATTGCACTGGAATAAAAGGAAATGGTAGAGCTAAACAGATTAATAGTACTTGTGGTGGGAAATATAAGAAAATTATATCTGTCAAAAATTAGTTAAAAAGAAGTGACAGACAAGGAGGTTAATGAAACTTCCTGGCAGATTAAAACTGCGTGCCCGACCGAGACTCGAACAGGTCTGGAGTTCGAGTCTCGGTCGGGCACGCAGTTTTAATCTGCCAGGAAGTTTCATATCAGCGCACACTCCGCTGCAGAGTGAAAATCTCATTCTGGAAGGAGGTTAATGTTTGTGGAGGAAGGAACAATCTGAGTTACATAATAGTCTAGAAGCTGCTCCAAGTCAGGCTGTAGCGAGTCAGGTTAACGAGCAAGTAACTAGTCAGGCGACAGCTTTGGAAAATCTTGAACATGGAGTAGAAGTATGAAAGGTCAGTAGAGATAATAGCATTTCAAGAATCAGAGAAGGTTGATGAACTTTCTACTGCTGTAGCCAAACTGGCCGCTGGTGGTATGTAGAGCTCGGATAGCCCAGTGATTGTGGACAGAGCTAACAGTTTGTTTGAAGGAGCTGGTTGATGCCACACTGACCCACAGTTCATGTCAGACCAACGTTGGGACATAAATCTGAGTTAGAATTATTTACCGTAAATGTATAACACGATTTAGTCGTCAATCTGATAGTGGAGGAACAGGATTAACTAGCTACATAGCCTGTCATAGGCTTCGATGAAAATGAACAGATAAAGAGGAAGCAAACCAAACGTTAGGAAGGAGAAGCGACTTCACACTTACAGTGGTTTTATTAATGCTGTCCCAAGAAGGAGTAAATCTTCAAAACTCGAAATTTTTTGCTGAACACTAATATATATCAATTTTTGTTGCTAAATGACCGTCTCTAATGACTTCAATGTCAATGAAAAGTTCAATACAAGTCTTAGAACCTACAGAATTTGCGCAGTGTCGATGCAGACCTCAGTGTGTGTGGTACTTAATAGGTACAAAATTTTCTCGTGTTAAGGTATTCAGCGTAACATATCTACAGTTTGTGCTTATGTCCTAGTTAAGATTCTTCGTGTAACCAGGCTGCTTCCAAGTGATCTCCTATGAGTATTTTTCCACGTTTTGAAGATTTATTTTCATGAATGAAGCCTTAGTCATACGTTTTTGTTAGTTTCTTCCCTAAGAATGGCAATATAACCAACGGTCTTGCCACATTGTATCTCACACAATAAACAAAGTTCATCACTATCAGGCCAGGGTAGTACCTGGATATTCCAGGTGCAATTGGATTTGAAAGACAGGCACTTTTGAGTGTCAGATCTGATTTGATGAACGACTAGTTTCATCATATGATTATCATGAATGTTTTGATGTAGCAGTATTGGATTATCTGAATAATGTGTGATATAATGAGAATATATGGGGCAAGAACTTGCATTTTTTTAAGAGTCTCAAACTGTGACACGTGATTATGAGTAGATATTTTCTATGTTGTGAGGTTCAGCACATGCTGAGAATGATCTATGGGATGATTTATGACAGTTATGGTTAGGATTTACTTGATATTTTACTTGATGTTTTCTTGGATGCGTGACGTTCTTCTTTGATAGAAACCAGTTTTATGAAAGATATTTGTAGGCACGATCTGGCATGTTGTGGATATTTATATTTTTCAGAAGTTTCTATTATACTTCTAGGATTCCACAGCTGTCAGGATAAGGGGTGGTTCTGTCATAGTACGTTGAATAGTGAGTACTGATTCGCAATGGTTGTCTCTTGGTCTGTGTCACATGAGCATACGATACGAAAGATGCCTCGTTTGTTCGATATTTGAGCCAGACTGAGGAAGCTGTGAAGATGAAGGTGGATCTTATGTATGGCGAGGTTACCATATTAACACTCAGTGGCTTATACTGACTGTGCATATGAGGATGTAACAAGGTCAAGGTCACTCATCCCGAGGCAGTGCTTATTTCGTCTACCATTTTCTGTCATGTTTCCTACTCTTGTTATAAGCTATATCTGTGTGAATGTATATTTATTACAGTGACTGGATATGGTGTGAGGGTTGTTTGAAAAGGTTGGCCATCTAAGAGAAAATGTTTGCCTCCACACAATTATTGCGTGTAACAGATACAATCTTAAGAACCCCTCGGTTTGGAAAGTTTCTTCTCATCCAATCACTCTTTCTACCCTCTCTCTCTCTCTGTTTCTCTTCCTCTCTCCCTGCCTCTAGCCTTTCAATCCTATCTGAGAATACCAACAAAAATTGTTATTTATGTATAATTTTACCACTGTAGCCAAAATAATTATTGCTCTTAAATTTTTCATTATGTCACCGGGTTATATAAACAAGTATGAAGTTTAAGCTTGACAAAATCGGATTTATATATCATTTCAAATATTTGCTCGAACTCATGTGCTCAGCACCTCGAAAAAAAGATCTTTAAAAACCTTTCAAGCTTATTCTGTAATAATGATGTTATGCTGTATACTCTTTGTACTTTCTGATAATTGTCCTCTTTTGTGATTTGATCCTTGTACCTAATAGTCTTCAGACGCAATTTTTGTTTACAAAATATGACAGTACACATGTGATGCGTTACGGTGGTGAAAGTACGTTCCTCCAAAAATTTTAACACAATACACACATACAATGACGCTCTGAAGAAATTGGTGTAGGCACGCGTATTAAAATAGAGAGATACGTAAACAGACAGAATACGGCGATGCGTTCGGCAACGCCTATATAAGACAACAAGGGACTGGTGCAGTTGTTAGATTTGTTACTGCTCCTACAATGGCAGGTTATTAAGATTTAAGTGAGTTTGAAAGTGGTGTTACAGTCGGCGTACGAGCGATGGGACACAGCATCTCCGAGGTAGCGATGAAGTGGAGAATTTCCCGTATGACCATTTCACGAATGTATCGTGAATATGAGGAATCCGGTAAAACATAAAACCTCCGACACCACTGCCGCCGGAAAGAGATTGTGCAAGAACGGGACCAACGACGACTGGACAGAATCGTTCAGTGTGACAGAAGTGCAACCCTCGGCCAAATTGCTGCAGATTTCAATGCTGGGCCATCAACATGTCAGCGTGCGAACCATGCAACGAAATATCATAGATAAGGCCCACTCGTGTACCCTTGATGACTGCATGACATAAAACTTTACGCCTCGTATGTGTCGTAAACACCGACATTGGATTGTTGATGACTGGAAGCATGTTGCCTGGTCGGTCTAGTATCGTTTCAAATTGTATCGAGCGGATGGACGTGTTCGGGTATGGAGACAACGTCATTAATCCATAGATCCTGCATGTCAGCAGGGGACTGTTGAAGCTGGTGGAGGCTCTGCAGTGGCATGGGACGCCTGCAATTGGAGTCATACGGAACCCCTGATACATCTAGATACGACTCTGACAGGTGCCACCTACGTAAGTATTCTATGTCATCATCTGCATCCATTCATGTTCATTTAGCATTCCGACGGGCTTGCGCAATTCCAGCAGTACAATGCGACGCCCCATACGTCCAGGATTGCTACGCCGTGATCCAGGAACACTCTTCTGAGGTTAAACATTTCCGCTTACCACCAAACTCCCCAGACATGAACATTCTTGGGCAATCTGGTATGCTTTGCAATGTGCTGTTCAGAAGATTTGTGGACAGACCTGCAGGATTAATGGTATCAGTTCCCTTCAGCACTACTTCAGACATTAGTCGAGTCCATGCCACGTCGTGCTGAGGCACTTCTGCGTGCTCAAGGTGGCCCTACACGATAATAGGCAGGTGTACTAGTTTCTTTGGCTCTTTGGTGTATGTCATACTAACAAATGTAAATCAGCCTGATATGGAGGTTTAAACCTTTGAAATTCGTCGTGGAGATAAATAAACGGTGATTGGCATCAGTAACGGTAAAGCCTAACCTAAAATATTCGCATTTAAAGACTTGAATCATTTTGCAGCGTTTGTTATTACACCATAATATTTTAGGTTACGTAAAATATAATCATCTACACAGTCAGATAGATTCGACCCATCACAAAATATACCAGTAGCCTATAATATACAGCTAAAGAACAAAGTACATTATCGCTGTGTGTGTAAACGTCGTTCTCAGTATCTACAACCTGGAGGAGTCCAACCTGTGCTTTTGACATTAAATTATTTATTGCCGAATGAACAAGTAGTGAACCGTATAATTCTTTAACTATAATTTTTGATAATGGCGAGAAAAGAAAATTGGATAGAAGTTTGGCAGTATTTCTGGACCTCAAGTCTTCAGCTTCAGCTTATTTCGGCCGTTTGGGAAAAGTTCCACTGATAAATAACTGGCTACACAAATAATTTTGTATGTTACTAAACTCTAAACAACACTCTTTAGATAACTCTGTTGATACGTTATTTCCACTATAAGAATTTTTTGATTTTAAAGCTTTTGTGTTGGACATTAGTTTTATACTGAGGTTCCTACTCTTTTTAATAGTGGCTGGGTTAAGGTATTCCGTGGTAGAGCCTACTGAACCTGACAATCCCATTTGTTCAGCAACATTCATGAGACTCTTGTTAATGAGTTTCGCAACACTGTTCACATTCGTCACGAAAGCATCCTCTAATCTTAATGCTATCTCGTCCACTTCTTATGCGGCTATATTACATTTCTCCTTCACTATATCATAGATTGTCTTCATTGTGTCACCTGACGTGCCTATCTTTCTCTCATAACGCATTTGCATAATATTCTGTGTTAGTGCCTGCGATATTATGGAATACCATCAACATCAGACCTGTTTGTGACTCGTAGGTACTGTTTCCTATTAATTGTACTGGTTGTCTTTAATCTTTCAGAAACATATGGTCTCTTTGTAGACTTCAGACTAATCTGGGATACTTTTGGGGAAAAACGACTTTAAACTAAATCCGTGGTTTGATTAATGAAAGTATTGTGTTTTTCATTCATGACATGAGCGTTGCATAAAACCGTCAGTTCATGCCTTTGAGGAGTTTCTAAAATAATCAGTTTTGTCTTACTGACTGTTGCATCACCTTCTGTGGGGCCAGCACCCACAAAAAAAAGGAGAGAAGTTGCGATGGCCGGTGGCAAGAATCTAAAATAGTCTGTACGTAATAGTTTTCAATTAGTAGAACTTTTTATTTCTAAAGAGGAAATAAATAAAACCGAACTCTTTTCGTTGTGAGATGGCTTCCTGTGCTTGCCGTGCCTCATACATGAAATTACATTCATACATTATTACTACTGATAGAATCGTCTTCCTATTACTCAGTGCTAATGCTCCCTAAGTCTGCGACCGAACTGGGGCCGACCGATTGGTGGCGTTGACATGGGGCGCTCAACGCTGTCTTCCTGGAGGTGTCGTTCCATTGGCGTGTTCGTCGGTCCAGCTCCATCGGTTTCTTGCCACTCACAGTATCACGGTAGGACGCGAATCTGGGAACAGAAAATCTGCGGAAGAAAATCTGCGGACGAAAATCTGCGGAAGAGTCTCACAATCGACTAGCAAGAATCTCGTTCTGATGGCGGCGCAGTAAGCCATCAGGACCTCGAATTAAATGCATTCAGGAGCCCACATTTCGAACGGCTGTTCTCTCATCCGTGTCTGGTGCGAAGAAAAAATGTGAATAGAGTATACTCACTAGCTGCAAAGCGATACTTGCGTAGCGTGGGAGGCGCCGTGTTCTGTGGTGGGTGCAGCAACTGAAGCAGCGTGCGGTGGCGCCGGCCATGTAGAAGCTCCGCCGGCAACGAACCGTCACGGGAATGTGAGCAGTACGTGGCGAGAAGGAGCTGCAGCGCTTGCTCCCCCGTGTGGCGGGAATGTATTTTGTTCGTGTGTTGCTTGAATGTATCCCACTGCGGGTCCGGAGGTTAGAATAGGCGGTATTCCTGCCTGTCTTAAGAGGCGACTAAAAGGAGTCTCACACGTTTCGGCCTTTATGTCATGGTCCCCCAGTAGGGCTTGACCTTCATATTAGGTAATTTTCCTGAAGAGCGTGCCAATTGGGGAAGGGCGCCTTGCACGGTGCATCGTGTCCATAGGGCAATGAGATCATAAGCCCCGTTTCTCGTCGTCCCATTGCAGCCCTGCTCATTCTCCATCTCTTGAGTGAGGCTACATTCCTGGGTGTGGTTTCCCCCATCCACTATGCAGTCTCGCCTTCTGCGCCGACGACGACCGTGGTCTTCTTTGCACCTGTTATCCAGCACGGTAGACGGTCTGTTGTGGTGGGGCTGCCATGTACCTAGCTGGTTGTAGACCTAGGGATCGCTCTGCTGATGACTGTGCTGTTCACCCCCCACGTACGCCGAGGAGTAGATCCCTATCTCCCTGGGGCACTGAGACTCCCAGCAATGACCATCCTGCCAGGTGGCCCTTGCTGAGGCTGCATGGCGCCTGTGGGGAGGGCTCTTGGTCGGATTGGGTGGCATCCGGGCGGATCGCCGTCAATGAAGCATGGTACATCATCTCTTGCTGGTGGTCAGACATCAGCAGTCTCTAAGCGTTCTAGGGCTCAGTTCAATGCACAGAAGTATGACCCAAAATCGTTCCCCTCGCTGGCCACACCATGGGAGGAGCAAAAGGCTAAGAATAGCAGTGAGACTTATTCGCCCCAGTACCTGGTTTGTACGAGAGCTGATGGAGAGTCTTTCATGACGATGAAGTCTCAGTTCCTTCTAGAGCATTTAGAAGACAAGTTTGGGGAGATGGAGGGCTTGTCCAAAATGCGCTCAAAGGCAGTTTTGATAAAAAGAGCACCATCTGCCCAGTCACTGGCATTACTCGCTTGTAACAGGTTGGGGGATATTTCTGTTACCATCATGGCCCACAAGAGCTTAAATATGGTCCAGGGCATTATATTCAACAGGGACCTTCTTTTGCAGTCTGAAGACGAGCTGCGCGCCAATTTGGAGCGGCGAGGTGTTCATTTTGTCCTGCTCGTTCATCGGTGTATGAGGGATAATCAGGTTGCCACCGGCACCTTCATCATGGCCTTCAAGGGCCATGCCTTAGGAGGTCAAGGTGACTGTCTACTGCTGTGACATCAGGCTCTATATCCCTCTCCCGATGTGGTGCTTTAAATACTGGAAGTTCGTCTGTATGTCATTGTGTTGTACTTCCAGCCTGACATGTCGATCTTGCAGACGCCCATCACATCCCAATATTCCATGTGCCCCGCCTCCCATCTATGTCAACTGCAAAGAGCATCATTCACCTTGCTGGCCGGACTCAAGAATTTCACAGAAAGAGGGGAAAATCATGGAATGTAAGACCCTGGACCGACTGACCTACACTGAGGCTAAGAGGAAATTTGAACGAGTCCATCCTGTGCAAACGACTTCCTCTTATGCCACCGCAACGACAACAGTACCCTCATCAGTTAAGCGAATTCCAGTCGGCTCTCCGAGCTGTAAGACTACACCTGCCACATCACCCATGGGGGGTGGGGGCACAACCCTTCCTGTTGCTCCTGCACCACCGACATTGGGAGCAGTAACACCCCCCCCCCCCCCACCTTCACCATCAGGGACATACATCCCCACTTTCGAGCCAGAGAAGCATATTATTTCTTTGGCTCCTCACTAGGAAGGGTTCCCTTGGGTCACTCCCTTCTGAGGTTGTTACCGGTGGTAGAGCTGACCCACCAGTGGCTGAAGCAACCACAGGTAGCTGGTTGTAGGGCTTCATGGTCCTCTTCAGTCCCAGTGTGATCAACCTAAGGGGCAGTGAGAGAAACCAAAAAAGCAAAATATCACCCAGATCCAAGGCACTGCAATGGCACCTACACCACCGCTGCCTACAAGTTCTGTGTCTGAGGATGAGGTGAAGATTCTGGTGTCCGCTGTGGACCTGGATCTCACTGAACCCTCAGACACAATAGATACAGACTGTTCAAGCAATACGTTGGTGGCAGGAGGTGACTCTGAGGTGTAAACTGCCTCATTGAATGTTCATTGCCTTCCCAGCCTCACAATGCTATTATCCTCCAGTAGAATTGCGGTGGTTTTTCCACCATTTTGCTGAGCTCTGAGAACTTCTCAGCCTTCAACTTTTCTTCTGCATTGCCCTCCAGGAAACTTGGTTTCCGGTGATGTGAACCCCTGCCCTCCATGGGTATTGGGGTTATTACAAGAATCGGGCAGCTTATGAGAGGCTATCTGGTGTTGTCTGCGTCTATGTCCTTAACTCTCTTTATAGCGATTGTGTCCCTCTTCAAACACCTTTAGAAGCTGTTGCTGTTAGGGTGTGGACGCCTCAGGCTGTTACTATCTGCAGCCTCTATCTTCCACTGGATGGTGATGTCCTACAGCATCTATGGCAGCGCTGTTAGCCCAGCTGCCACCACCTTCTCTATTACTGGGCGACTTTAACGCCATTAACCCTTTGTGGGGTGGATTGGTGGCAACAGCCCAAGGCACTGTCGTTGAACGAGTGTTGGCACAGCTCGACCGTTCTATCTTGAATAATGATGCCTCCACACATTTCAGTGTGGTGCATGGCACGTACTCATCCATTGGCCTTTTGGTCTGCAGCCCTGGCCTTCTACCCCCTGTCTGGTGGAGTGTGCATGACTTGTGCGGTAGTGCCCACTTTCCGATCTTTCTGTCACTAACCCAGTGTCACACACTTGGGCGCCTACCCAGATGGGCTTTGAATAAGGCTGAATGGGACTTGTTTGCCTCCATTGCCACTATTGAGGCTCTTTCTCATGATGCCATTGATGTGGTGGTTCACACAGTCACCACCGGCATCGTTTCTGCAGTGGAATCGGCAATTCCCTGTTCTTCTGGGTCCCGTCGGCAGAGAACTGTGCCTGGTCACCAGAGATCTCTGAGGCGATTTGCTATTACAGGCGGGCCCTCTAACGTCATAAGTGGCACTCATCACTGTACCACCTCATTGAGTTTAAGTGGCTCCATGCCAGAGCCCGATGCCTCATTCCCTGACGGAAGCAGGAGTGCTGGGAATGGTATGCCTCCACCATTGGTATCCATACCTCTCCATCTCACGTTTGGACCAAGATTAGGCGTACCTGGGTTTCCCTGAATCGAGCAGTCTGTACTGACACCAACACAAATGCAGAAATCTTAGCGGAGCATTACACTCAGATTTTTGCTTTTATAAATTACCCACAGGCCCTCCACTCCCTGCAAGAGTGGTTGGAACGTCAGAGCTTTTCATTCCATACACTGCACCCCAAATCGTACAATGCTCCATTCAGTGACTGGGAATTCCAAAGTGCCTTAGCTGCTTGCCCTGATATGGATCCTGGGCCAGATGGCATCCACTATCAGATGCTTAAATACCTCTCAGTTAACTGCCAGCGACGCCTCCAACACTTTTCAACTGTATCTGGGTTGAGGGTGAGTTCCCATCACAATGGCAGGAAAGCGTCATTAACCCTGTGCCGAAACCTGGCAAGAACTCACTGGAGGTGGACAGCTACTGCCCCATTAGCCTCACCAATGTTCCATGCAAATTGCTCAAATGCATGGTGAGCCAGAGGTTGAGATGGCAACTTTAGTCTTGGGGCCTTTTGGCTACAGTCCAGGGCGTGTTCCGCAAGCGCCGCTATGTCACCGATAATCTGGTCTGCCTGGAGTTAGCCATGTGTACAGCATTATCCCGCCGACAGGTTGCCATCTTTTTTGACATGCAGAAGGCATACGATACAACATGGTGACATCACATCACCACCACACTTCATGGGTGGGGTTTAAGGGGCCCACTTCCGACTTTTATTCAAAATTTTCTGTCGCTTCATTCATTCCATGTGGACGTTGGTCCTTCCCATAGTCCCTCCTAAGGCCAGGAGAATGGGGTCCCACAAGGCTCTGTCTTGTGTGTATACCTCTTTTTAGTTGGTGTCAATGGGCTAGCTGCAGCTGTGGGAACGTCTGTATTGGCTTATTTGAATGTTGATGACTTTTGCCTTACTATAGCTCCACTGGCACTGCAGTTGCTGAACGGCAGCTACAGGGCGCTATCCGCAGGGTGCAGTCTTTGGCCATCATAGACGGCTTCCAGTTCTCGACTGCCAAGACCTGTGTCATGCATTTCTGTTGGCGTCGTACTGTTCACGCTGACCCACAGCTTTATCTTGACAGTGAACCTCTTGCCATGGTGGAGATGCATCTGTTTTTGGGCTTGTTGGTGCCCAGTTGACTTGGCTCTCTCATATTTGGCAGATTAAACAAACGTGTTGGTGTCATCTTAACGTTATTCGTTGCTTGCATCACACCAGCTGTGGTGCCGATCGGTCTACCCTTCTACGACTGTATCAGGCACTGATTCAGTCCTGTCTCGATTATGCGAGCCTGCCTTATAGTTTGTCATCGCCTTCCGTGTTGCAATTGCTTGACCCCATACTTCACTGCGAGATCCTACTCAAAACTGGAACTTTCGGCATAAGCCCTGTAAACAGCATACTCGTTGTGGAGGCTGGTGCCCCGCCATTGCGGATCCGGCGCCGATGACTACTGGCCGCTTATGCTGCACATGTTTGTAGCTTGCCCAGACATCAAAATTACGGTCTCCTGTTCCGCAACTCGGTCGTCCATCTTCCCGAATGGTGGCCCTAGTCAGAGTGTACCATCACAGTTCACACCTGGGCTCTTTTTTTTGGGCTTGAATTCTTCTCTCTTCCACCTGTTTTCTGGGCCCATATACGTATACACCCATGGTGTGTGCCCCGTCCTCGCCTTCAGCTGGATTTGGCACAGGGCACGAAGGACTCAGTCGCTCCTGAGACCCACTGCTGCTGCTTTCTTTCCATCCTTGCCACGTTTTGTGGCTCTGACGTGGTCTATACTGACGATGGTTGCTGTTCGAGCTGATTATGCTATTACTCTTGGGGATCATTCTCAACAAGGCTCATTGCCGGATGGCTGCAGTGTTTTCACTGCCGAGTACGTAGCCATCTCTCACGCCCTATAGTATATCTGTTCTGATTAGGTGAGTTCTTCGTCATCTTTGGTGACTCTCTGAGCCTTTTACAAGCTATTGATCAGTGTTTTCCTCGCTCTTGTCTGGTGATGGCTATCCTGGAGTCCATCCATACTTTTGCCAGTTGTAGCCATTTCATGGTTTTTGTGTGGACCATGGGTCATGTCAGCATCCCAGGTATTGAACATTGTTGACAGGCTGCCCAAACAGGCTATCAGTGCCTTGGCCCTGGAGATTGGCTCTATGTTGCTGTGGATTAGTGTTGACAGAGGTTCAAATTTTGTTGGACTGTCCACTTTCAAAGGCACTCAGGCAGACGTTTGTGCTGCCTGATACTCTCCCTGCTGTTTTTACGGATGATGCTGCAATGGCAGGCTTAGTTTTGAGTTTTATCGCTCAATCTGAGGGTTTGTCCGATTTTGTGTTGCGTCTGGCCTTTGGCCTATTGTTTTAGATAGGGGTTTTGGTGTGCCTCTTTGTGGTTGGCTTTTCCTTTTTTGTTTCCATGGTCCACCAACCACTTTGTGCTTTTAATCCTTTTGTCTGGTCTTTGTCTGTGCCTTTCTTGTCCTGTGTCGTCCCTTGTCATCTCTGTTGCTTGTTTTTGTTCCTTGTGGGTGTTTCATGGTCGTGAAAAAAGGGACTGATTGCCTTTGTAGTCTGGTCCCTTCAACCCCCCACAAACAAAACTATCTTGAATGTATGCACAAATCATTCAGGTTCTTCATTCAACTAATGATGAAACGGAACAGTGGTATGGTGAGTGATACTACAGACTATACAAGATTATTCGAAGTTCTAAGCTGTAAACTGTGGTCAGTTGCCTGTGAGCCACACTTCTGGCTAACCTTCCAAGGAGAAAATTGATGACAAAGGCTGAATGGGACTACGCAACGTAGTCAAGTTCATGGGCACTGCAAACGGATATTTGGTAAAAGAATTGTCTACAGTAAGCCAACTAGCGTTCCAAAAGGGACGAGCAGAGTCAATATGCACATGATGCCATGGCGACTGAGACTTTGGCCAAGCTGAAAACGTTTGCTAAGGGGCGAGGAGGGTTTCACCCTATGTGCAAGTCTGTGAACATCATCTGCTGAATATGGGCGTGCATACCAGTCCATGGAAGTGCCGGCACGCTACATGTTTCGTGTTTCCAATTCCTGAATGTTCTTGTAGGAGCTTTTTGCAACACTTTAGAAATAAGCACATCCTACTTTCCAGTCATTTCGTAATAAAGTCACAGCATCTTGGACGGAGAGGTTATGCTGACGACAAAATAGTGGCACACAAAGAAATTCTGAATGTTTTTCACAGAAGGAGGCCAAGCAGTACAGATGCAGTGCAACAAAAGGTACCTGTCAGGCTCTGGTTCTGTGGCCTGACCAGTTTTCCAATAGTGCAGTGGAAAATTCAGTAAGAGTTCAGTGCCCCGCGTATCTGTCTGACAACAAGATGCGGCAGTAGAGTCGAATTCAGAATCAGAACCAATAGGAAGCCGAGAGCAGGCGTCAGCATGCTTCGACATGGATCGGTACAATACCTCGTACTGATATTGTGACAATAACAAAGCCCAGAGTTGCAGCTTCTGAGCCGTACACGACGGAAGAGGTTTCGATGGATGAATCAAAGACTGACCTACCTTCTGGTCCATCACTAGGTGAGACTTCCGACCAGACAGATAATGGTGAAACTTTTTCATGCCATAGATAATAGTGAGTGCATCGTTATTGATCTGGGAATAGTTACATTGAGTCTTGGAAGCCAAAGTGCTCGGACTTTGCTGTAAAGCAAATATGTGCGAGAATACAGGTCTGATTCTCTACGAAGAGGTGTCCACTGCAAAAACCACTGGCTTAACAGGATCTAAAAGAGAAAGTCACCTGTCACTCAAAAAGGCATTTATAGGTTACTGGAATGCATCCTGACAATCTTTAGTCCAAACAAAAGACACATTGTCCATTCACAACCGATGGAATAGAGCAACGATGCGAGGTGTGCTGGGAAAAATCGGATACAATGTCTCATCTTCCTGAGAACTGACTTCAATTCCATGACTTTCCATGTGGCAGGGCAGTCCTGGATGGCCAGAAAAGAAGTAGAGCAAACTTCGTTCTGCCCCACTGTCCATTGTTGCCAGATGTGACCAACATGGTGGTGATGACATCATCCAAGATGGCATACATGATGTCAGATGATGACACGAGTACCACTATCGAAAATGACCGCTTTTGGCTGGAAATTTGAATTTTGGCGGCAAGATTATGTTAATTGGGCTACCTCCACTAACCTAACCCTCTTCTCTCCACCCCATCCCCTCCCCTCCCCCACAAAATGGTGGGAAATTCAAATTTCATCAGAACGCTGCAACACACCATGGATACCTCTACTAACCTAAGAAAGTGGCAGGAAAATAGGTCACTTGGGCTACCTCCACTAACCTAAGTCATCCGACCACCACCTATTCCTAGGAATTGGTGGGAAAAGGACTTGGCCTCTGCCGCATAGGATGGACGTAAGTCTTTATTTTGCATGCAGTCATTATTTAAACAATTTGAGGCAGTACTGCCATCCAGTGTGTCCACCATGAAGTCTGGAGTCCAACTGCCCTAGTACACAATACTGCCACCAGAGAGTGCTATCGTCCCTCCTATGACATAATCCAATATGGTGGTCTGGAGGGGAAAATGGTGGGAAAATGGCTCAGCCAGCACTGGGCTGTTGGAGAGAGGAAGGAGTGTACTTTATTTATTTTGGAACAATTTATTTAGGGACAGATTTCACGTAATTCATGTATCACAATGATAAAAGAAGTACTCGCCCTGATGTGCTTGGAGTCACAATAAACGGTCTGCAAACCTGCAAACTACTCGGAAATAATGCAGTACACTGATGTACAGATATGCAAACAACTCGTAAATTACCAAAATAATGCAACACACAGCTCATAGACCTGTAAACTACTCATAAATCACCGAAATAGTGCAGTACACTGAAGTGCAGACACGAAAACAACTCGTAAATTATCAAATTAACGCATGTAAAACGCTCTGCAGGCACGCTCACTACTTGTAAACTGTCTAAGTAATGCATAGCATGGCCTACAGGCCAGCCCACAAAATAATACAACAGACACGCAAAGAATGAGCGCATGCACTGCCCACCACCCCCTGTCTACTGGGCCGCACAGGATGCTACCACACACGCTCCCAGGAGTTGGGTTCCACCGGCAGCCCCCGCAAAGGGATGACGCGACCATCAGCTGCCGAGTCATGCACAGGTGCACATTTGGATCCTGCAAATATGAGGCAGTGGCATCCCTTTCATACTTGTGAGAAATTCCTCTGGAAATACATGTTGACCTGGGCAAAATTGCTGACGTGACTGGACAGGAATGAACACCAATTTGCAGAGGGACTCACCCTCACAGATGCTGAAATCCGTTCCATTGTTTCCCAGAATGGAACAGGCTGCTTTCTCTTCCTCGTGATTCTACCGGGACATTCGAGCTGGGTATAGTCGTGCTTAAGTGTCCAGTGTGGCTGACACATGACTGTGAATTGCATACGCATAGCTACACGCCATCGCAAGTGCATCTAAAGAGGTTCTCAGTGTTATAGTGATGTCACATAGCTATGTAAAATAAGAACCAAGTCAACCTCCCGGTAATTGTATAGTGCCTCCGAAATAGGTAACACTTGCTTTTGTAGGAGCTTCTGTGATGTCTCAACTTGTCTGCATGGAAATGGTTGCCCTAACAGGACCTGCTTACAGAAATAGCGCAGAATAACATCGAATGCATTCTTCCTCTCGGTCCTAACAACACATCCCAGCCATCTTGTGTTACACGTACTGCTTTCAACATACGCAAACGTTCTCACCACTGTGTAGAGACACCTATATTCCAGGACAAATGATGTCTGGTGAGTGAATGAAGAATTATGATTGGCTCTTATCGAATTTACCCGCCGAATTACTAATGCCACCAGTGTGGAAGAACAGTCTGCCTTTTTTTTCTTTCTGCAGACGATAGTTTCAGCAGCAAGAACTATTTTACACAGGTCGCCATATTGCACCGACAATTAAACCTTGCAAGGTGCTCTGCATATCGTCAGGTACGGAAAGACTCTTACTCAGTTACACTGCTCTCTCAATGAGGACAAGAGCTTGAATATTAGAGCGTGAAACTGATATCCAACTGCCGGCCGGAGTAGCCGAGTGGTTCTAGGTGCTACAGTCTGGAACCACGCGACCGCTACAGTTGCAGTTTCGAAGCCTGCCTCGGGCATGGATGTGTGTGATGTCCTTAGGTTAGTTAGGTTTAAGTAGTTCTAGGTTCTAGGGGACTGATGACCTCAGCAGTTAAGTCCCATAGTGCTCAGAGCCATTTGATCTCCAACTCAGCAATATATCACTGCGTACTGTGTCAGTGTAGTAAACAAACAATTCATATCCTGCACGATACAAAATAACCCCTTTTCCATCACTCGTACATATACTGTGAAGACAGATAGCATGAGCACATGCACTGTAGGTATACTCGCGGCACTAGATATTTCCAACGAGAGCGGTTATGGACAACCAACGCATGACCAGAGCACATTCAGTGGATTGAAGTCAATCTCACAACTGATCTACAAATTCTGGATCGGCTCCCTTCGGCAAAAACGCATTACTCTTTCCAACACAACCTGTTTGCTTTCTTACACACATGTGCAGACTGTGGGATTACAAGATAAATAGTTTGGTAGAATATCAGACTATTTTCATGGTACTTCTTGATATCAAGCAGACAGCAATATCGCTTGCATGGAAGTATCACTCATGTGACATAACTGATCTACATATTCTGGATCGGCTCCCTTCGGCACAAAGGCATTACTGTTTCAGGCCCAACCTGCTTGCTTTAGTACATTCATCTCCACACTCTGGGATTACAAGAACATATGCATGTAATTTCGCACAGTTTGGTAGAATATCATACTATTTTCACGGTACTTCTCGACATCAAGCAAACAGCAATATCGCTTGCATAGCAGTATTACTCGTGTGACATTATTCCAAAGATATAGACTGGAAATTATTTCTCTAGAAACCCAAAATTTTAGCTAGGTGCAGCATGCTGTAAACCATAGAGAAACTAGAAACTTATGCCATCTGTGAAGACCTTTACAGAAAAAGAACTCGAAAAAAAAAAAAATAGAGGAAACTGATATTTCCACTCGCGAACACTTATGTCGGTTATGTACCAGATTCTAAATCATCCCAATAGTTTACAGAGTCAACTAAGGTGTTTCTCACGTCTAGAGAACCAGTAAACGTGTCTTCCACCTGGTAGATGCACACACCACAATCGATGTTCTCTCTACTAAATAAAGACGCGAAATGTGAAGAACCAGTCAGCTAAACAGTTTACATGGGTGGCAATAATGGCCCAGCACAAACACACGTCCATATTGAATCTTCTCAAATTTCCACAAGATCAGGAAAGCTGTCATACTAAGTATTAGGTCGCTATTCGGCTGTGTACACAGTTAAGTCAGCTACATTCCTGCACCCCAACAGGCCTCTCCATTCGGACAGCTCCTACCGTTATATGTAAACGTGAGTAATTCCCACTACAGGCCACCAGCACTGCACGCCTAGGTAGAATCATTATCCTAAGACATCGGTCACATATGTATTTGATCGCTATATTTACAATCCCCCCCCCCCCCCATGAACCATGGACCTTGCCATTGGTGGGGAGGCTTGCGTGGCTCAGCGATACAGATAGCCGTACCGTAAGTGCAACCACAACGGAGGGGTATCTGTTGAGAGGCCACGCTAACGTGTGGTTCCTGAAGAGGGGCAGCAGCCTTTTCAGTAGTTGCAAGGGCAACAGTCTGGATGATTGACTGATCTGGCCTAGTAACAATAACCAAAACGGCCTTGCTGTGCTGGTACTGCGAACGGCTGAAAGCAAGGGGAAACTACAGCCGTAATTTTTCCCGAGGGCATGCAGCTTTACTGTATGATTAAATGATGATGGCGTCCTCTTGGGTAAAATATTCTGGAGGTAAAATAGTCCCCCATTCGGATCTCCGGGTGGGGACTACTCAAGAGGATGTCGTTATCAGGAGAAAGAAAACTGGCGTTCTACGGATCGGAGCGTGGAATGTCGGATCCCTTAATCGCGCAGGTAGGTTAGAAAATTTAAAAAGGGAAATGGAGAGGTTAAAGTTAGATATAGTGGGAATTAGTGAAGTTCGGTGGCAGGAGGAACAAGACTTCTGGTCAGGTGACTACAGGGTTATAAACACAAAATCAAATACGGGGTAATGCAGGAGTAGGTTTAATAATGAATAGGAAAATAGGAATGCGGGTAAGCTACTACAAACAGCATAGTGAACGCATTATTGTGGCCAAGATAGATACGAAGCCCACACCTACTACAGTAGTATAAGTTTATATGCCAACTAGCTCTGCAGATGACGAAGAAATTGAAGAAATGTATGATGAAATAAAAGAAATTATTCAGATAGTGAAGGGAGACGAAAATTTAATAGTCATGGGTGACTGGAATTCGAGTGTAGGAAAAGGGAGAGAAGGAAACGTAGTAGGTGAATATGGATTGGGGCTAAGAAATGAAAGAGGAAGCCGCCTGGTAGAATTTTGCACAGAGCACAACAAATCATAGCTAACACTTGGTTTAAGAACCATGAAAGAAGGTTGTATACATGGAAGAACCCTGGAGATACTAAAAGGTATCAGATATATTATATAATGGTAAGACAGAGATTTAGGAACCAGGTTTTAAATTGTAAGACATTTCCAGGGGCAGATGTGGACTCTGACCACAATCTATTGGTTATGACCTGTAGATTAAAACTGAAGAAACTACACAAAGGTGGGAATTTAAGGAGATGGGACCTGGATAAACTGAAAGAACCAGAGGTTGTACAGAGTTTCAGGGAGAGCATAAGGGAACAATTGACAGGAATGGGGGAAAGAAATACAGTAGAAGAAGAATGGGTAGCTTTGAGGGATGAAGTAGTGAAGGCAGCAGAGGATCAAGTAGGTAAAAGGACGAGGGCTAGTAGAAATCCTTGGGTAACATAAGAAATATTGAATTTAATTGACGAAAGGAGAAAATATAAAAATGCAGTAAATGAAGCAGGCAAAAAGGAATACAAACGTCTCAAAAATGATATCGACAGGAAGTGCAAAATGGCTAAGCAGGGATGGCTAGAGGACAAATGTAAGGATGTAGAGGCTTATCTCACTAGGGGTAAGATAGATACTGCCTACAGGAAAATTAAAGAGACCTTTGGAGATAACAGAACCACATGGATGAATATCAAGAGCTCAGATGGAAACCCAGTTCTAAGCAAAGAAGCGAATGCAGAAAGGTGGAAGGAGTATATAGAGGGTCTATACAAGGGCGATGTACTTGAGGACAATATTATGGAAAAGGAAGAGGATGTAGATGAAGATGAAATGGGAGATACGATACTGCGTGAAGAGTTTGACAGAGCACTGAAAGACCTGAGTCGAACCAAGGCCCCGGGAGTAGACAACATTTCATTGGAACTACTGACGGCCTTGGGAGGGCCAGTCCTGACAAAACTCTACCATCTGGTGAGCAAGATGTATGAAACAGACGAAATACCCTCAGACTTCAAGAAGAATATAATAATTCCAGTCCCAAAGAAAGCAGGTGTTGACAGATGTGAAAATTACCGAACAATCAGTTTAATAAGCCACAGCTGCAAAATACTAACACGAATTCTTTACAGACGAATGGAAAAACTAGTAGAAGCCGACCTCGGGGAAGATCAGTTTGGATTCCGTAGAAACACTGGATGACGTGAGGCAATACTGACCTTACGACTTATCTTAGAAGAAAGATTAAGGAAAGGCAAACCTACGTTTCTAGCATTTGTAGACTTAGAGAAAGCGTTTGACAATGTTGACTGGAATACTCTCTTTCTAATTCTAAAGGTGGCATGGGTAAAATACAGGGAGCGAAAGGCTATTTACAATTTGTACAGAAACCAGATGGCAGTTATAAGAGTCGAGGGACATGAAAGGGAAGCAGTGGTTGGGAAGGGAGTAAGACAGAGTTGTAGCCTCTCCCTGATATTATTCAATCTGTATATTGAGCAAGCAGTAAAGGAAACAAAAGAAAAATTCGGAGTAGGTATTAAAATCCATGGAGAAGAAATAAAAACTTTGAGGTTCGCCGATGACATTGTAATTCTGTCAGAGACAGCAAAGGACTTGGAAGAGCAGTTGAATGCAATGGACAGTGTCTTGAAAGGAGGATATAAGATGAACATCAACAAAAGCAAAACGAGGATAATGGAATGTAGGCGAATTAAGTCGGGTGATACTGAAGGAATTAGATTAGGAAAGGAGACACTTAAAGTAGTAAAGGAGTTTTGCTATTTGGGGAGCAAAATAACTGATGACGGTCGAAGTAGAGAGGATATAAAATGTAGACTGGCAATGGCAAGGAAAGCGTTTCTGAAGAAGAGAAATTTGTTAACATCGAGTATAGATTTAAGTGTCAGGAAGTCATTTCTGAAACTATTTGTATGGAGTGTAGCCATGTATGGAAGTGAAACAAGGACGATAAATAGTTTGGACAAGAAGAGAATAGAAGCTTTCGAAATGTGGTGCTACAGAAGAATGCTGAAGATTAGATGGGTAGATCACATAACTAATGAGGAAGTATTGAATAGGATTGGGGAGAAGAGAAGTTTGTGGCACAACCTGACCAGAAGAAGGGATCGGTTAGTAGGACATGTTCTGAGGCATCAAGGGATCACCAATTTAGTATTGTAGGGCAGCGTGGAGGGTAAAAATCGTAGAGGGAGACCAAGAGATGAATACACTAAGCAGATTCAGAAGGATGTAGGTTGCAGTAGGTACTGGGAAATGAAGAAGATTGCACAGGATAGAGTAGCATGGAGAGCTGCATCAAACCAGTCTCAGGACTGAAGACCACAACAACAACAACATACTTACAATTAAATGTTACGATCGTGGTCTCAGTTGAACGACATTCGACAGTGAGCCAAGGGTGGGAACTACATCCTGCTGACGACTGTGGCTCTTGAAATAGAAATATCTATAGCATTCTTATGACTTCACATACTCTCCCCTTTGCTACCACAGTATTCCACGTCAAATCCAGACCTTCCTGGAGACTGGACATAGCCATTTCCTTTGCACATGTCGGAACACAAACACATACTTTATAAGCCTGATGCTCATGGCGAACCTATCACGCATCCCCTACTGCTATGTAGAATGCTTCGCCAATAAATGTTCGCTGGCGCCGGCCGGAGTGGCCGTGCGGTTCTAGGCGCTACAGTCTGGAACCGCGCGACAGTTACGGTCGCAGGTTCGAATCCTGCCTCGGGGATGGGCGTGTGTGATGTCCTTAGGTTAGTTAGGTTTAAGTAGTTCTAAGTTCTAGGGGACTGATGACCACAGCAGTTAAGCCCAATAGTGCTCAGAGCCATTTGAACCATTTTTTTTTTTTTTCGCCGGCGATACGAAATAATACTGACTTAGAATCAACGACAGGTGGACATGTTTCATAACTTTTTCTTGCTAGCGGTACCAATGTGTCTTAGAAGGAGAGACGTAATCGTCTTACAAACCGCCATATGTTAAGGAACATGAACATATTACTATCAAAAGCAGTCTTGGTCCTACAGGTGCACACAAGTACCCATGCTAAAGCTGTACTGGCTTTATAAATCGAGGTATGACATTACATACGAATGACGTGGTTTTTTTTTATCCAGACAAATACCGCAACACTGAATGTACTGTAGATGGTGATTGCCAGAGTGTATATTATCAGGTCAACAGTGCGGTTAAACGTCGCCGACGACGCATCCTCGTTATAAGATCACCGAATTTAGAAAGTGAGTCAGCTAAGGAACGTGGTATGAAACCAGTATTTGCAACTCCCTCACGCCACCGCCGCTAGAAATTTCTCCAGTATTTCTAACGCATTTTGTCTTGATGCCTTGTCAGATGTTCTTCGATATATCGACTGTGATGGTTGATTGAGAAGGATCACAAACAGTACTCAGAGACCAATATTGGTAGCAAGTTCATAGATATGCAGGGCCAAATAGATGTGTGTAAATCAACTGCGAGTGACTCTTTGAAACATTACAGCGATGTTTCAAAGAGAGTAAGCCAATTGACAGAAAGTGTCAACCACGTTGGCGAGCGAGTTGAAGACCTTGCTCAGCAAATATCCGATGTCAATATAGACAAAAAGATCGCAGATGTGACTTCTGAAATTTTCCCGGCGTATTTCTTCTTCTAATAATTTCCGGGTATGCAGCCGGATCCCGTCGACATTCTGCCACGATATTTCGGCCCAGAGACGTCCGGCCATCATCAGGTGAGTACACAACTACTGAAGATCCCTGGTGCAGTCGCGGTATTTATGCCGAATCTCGCGCATGTGAAATGTACTGGCATCCTACAGCGCATGCGTCAGGTGTTGACATGCGCAGCATAGCCGAGTTGTACGTGCTGCCCTCGGTGGTGGAAATAAAGGTTCATCTAGTCATTGAGTATCGAATGACACTGTCGATTCCGCTGTGATTGTATAATTTTAATAACAGGATTCCAATTTTTATCCAGCTGAAAGCCGTTGTCACGATTTATAAGATTATTGGCAAGACGTATTTCCACTGATTCCTTGATTACGGAATCCCAAAAACCGGAAACCGGGGATAACATTTTTGTTACATTGTATTCCATCGAATGTCCCAAAGAAATACAGTGCTCTGCTACTGCCGATTTTGACGGTTGCCGCAGACGGGTGTATCTTTCATGTTCTATACATCGTTCATGGACAGTTCTTGTCGTCTGGCCAATATATGCAGAGCCACATTCACAGGGAATTTTGTAGACGCCTGCCTTCTTCAGTTGTAAATCGTCTTTAACGGATCCAACCAGGGCCCGGTTCTTTGCTGGTGGACGGAAGATAACCTTGATTTTATTTTTCTTCAGTAATCGGCCTATTTTCGACAACACATTCCCGGCGTGTGGAAGGAACGCAGTTGATTTAAAGTCATCATCTGCGTCCTCAGTGCGTTGCTTCTTGTTATGATAGTTGCGCATGGCCTTCCTTATTTGGCGAGAAGTGTAGCCATTCTCTTTGAAAACCTTCTCCAAGTGTTCTAATTGAATGGCTACACTTCTCGCCAAATAAGGAAGGCCATGCGCAAGTATCATAACAAGAAGCAACGCACTGAGGACGCAGATGATGACTTTAAATCAACTGCGTTCCTTCCACACGCCGGGAATGTGTTGTCGAAAATAGGCCGATTACTGAAGAAAAATAAAATCAAGGTTATCTTCCGTCCACCAGCAAAGAACCGGGCCCTGGTTGGATCCGTTAAAGACGATTTACAACTGAAGAAGGCAGGCGTCTACAAAATTCCCTGTGAATGTGGCTCTGCATATATTGGCCAGACGACAAGAACTGTCCATGAACGATGTATAGAACATGAAAGATACACCCGTCTGCGGCAACCGTCAAAATCGGCAGTAGCAGAGCACTGTATTTCTTTGGGACATTCGATGGAATACAATGTAACAAAAATTTTATCCCCGGTTTCCGGTTTTTGGGATTCCGTAATCAAGGAATCAGTGGAAATACGTCTTGCCAATAATCTTATAAATCGTGACAACGGCTTTCAGCTGGATAAAAACTGGAATCCTGTTATTAAAATTATACAATCACAGCGGAATCGACAGTGTCATTCGATACTCAATGACTAGATGAACCTTTATTTCCACCACCGAGGGCAGCACGTACAACTCGGCTATGCTGCGCATGTCAACACCTGACGCATGCGCTGTAGGATGCCAGTACATTTCACATGCGCGAGATTCGGCATAAATACCGCGACTGCACCAGGGATCTTCAGTAGTTGTGTACTCACCTGATGATGGCCGGACGTCTCTGGGCCGAAATATCGTGGCAGAATGTCGACGGGATCCGGCTGCATACCCGGAAATTATTAGAAGAAGATCGCAGATGTCAACACCGGTATAAGCAATACACTTAATAAGGAATTTGAAGAGTGGATGCAATCCAAAGAACAGTACATTGTCAGCAAGGTACACGCTGAACTAAAGGGTACGGTTAAATCTGCTACAGCAGAAATCTTAACCGCTCCCGGTACTTCTGGTCACACTTAAACCAGTGAATTAGGTGAAATCAGACGAGCATTTAGCCACGATCTTCCGGAATGGAAACGTCAGCTAAGCAATGATATAGATCAACTGAAACGACAAGTTACGGAATTGCAAGGTGACAATCAAAGTGAGTATTCGCTACCGCCAGAACACGATAATCGTCAATATCCCGAGTGTCAGGTACAATTCTCACCAACAGTAAACAATTCGCGTGGCGAAACTTTTACGTCACGTAGTCATGCCGATCAACTAACTCTCGTTGAACTACTGCGAGACGAGAGTGTGCTAAAACACAGAGTTTTTCAGCCTTTTATATCTGAAAAACGAAATATACATCCAATGGTATTTCTAAAATCATTCACAGGCGCTTTACCAGAATCATGGAACGACAGGCAGCGGATACAGTTCATCTTAGGCTATGTACACGGTGAAGGATCAATTTGGGGTACAGAAATAATAGACAAATGTCACACCTATGCAGATTTTGAAGAGCATTTTTTGAATAAATTCTGGAGTTCAGGTATACAACAAAGACTCCGAAAGGAGATTTACAACGCCGAACCTTTCAACACCAAAGGAGGAGGTTTGAGACGTTATTTTGAAAAATATCTACGTAAAATTCAGTATTGGGACACGCCCATTTCAACCAAAGATGTAATCATGATCTTAAAGTCAAAACTTCCTGTGTCAATAAGAGAAAAACTAGTTAATGTGAGTGAAGAAGACCTAGAAGCCTTTCTTTCTGTTCTTGACAATTTGGATATGATCTATGAGGATGTGCGTGCGAGCGCGCGGAATAATTATAATAATGGACCGCCCGCTCCGCAGCAGCACATAAATTGCGTCAATGGAATGTCGTACCAACATAACACGGGACAACCAAACGCTCAGCCTTACGGCAATCATAACAGTTTCAACAGCCGTAATGGAAAACAATATAACAAATATCCACACCAGAATAGATACAATCCGATTTATCAAAACACACAGCAACAATACGGTAATTTACCGATAAATCACAACGGTAATTACCAGTACCAGAACAACAACACGAATAATGGAAATCTTCACAAGGGAAAGAAATGGAACAATTATAACGGACCACAACAGTACAGTCAGCCGAGTCACTTCACTCCATCTCACCAAATAAATTTTTCACAGCCGAAAAATGCGACATTTTCTCACCAACCCAACCAACAGTTCAGGAACAATAGTCAGGACAATTCGTCGGATGCTTTTCCTGACACCGCCGGTCATAATAGCCAAGGAAATCCGACTATTTTTTACACACAGGCGAACCAAGCACCAAACGCGATGTCAATTAACACGCAATCAAGTGATGCACAAGTCGTATGGGATACGAACGCGAATTTTCGACCTGGTAGGTCGCAAAATACTAGTCAAGTAAAAATAACTTACATTTCAGCTCCACCCCAGTCGGAAAACCATTAGCAGCTAGTTTAGGCCTCCACGGGGAAGCTGCGGACCGAAATTACAACAGCCTGAAGTAACATTAGACGACAAGTTAAGACAAGCTCTCATATCTTTAACCACTCATGCCAACCTTAGAAAAGAGGCGCAAGACAAACACATTAGCAAAATCTTATCGTATCGTATAAATGAACGCATGACAAACACATTAGCAAAGTCTTATCGTATCGTATAAATGAACGAGTGCTATTACAGACCCACTTCAAACCATCTTTGATTCATCATAAGAATCGCAAGTGGCAGCACTTGTATGAAGGACCATATATTATATTAAGAAAGCCGCACATTGGTTGCTATCTATTAGCTGACCCTGTATCTGGACGAATAAAAGGATTGTTTCATCACGCAGACTTGAAGAAATACAGAGTCTACCATTGAAAATATCTGTTAAGTTAAGCTGCTAAAATAAAATATACACACACTATAAGTTGTCATACTATGTGTGAAGTACCAACGTATGTAAGAGTAATGCACAGGACTAACAGCCTGTCGACCTGCCACAACAAGATAAGTAATTTATATGAGCACCTGAAGTAAAACACATTTATTGTAGGAGACCAAGATTTGCCTTAGATGTAAGTTAGTTTTAAGTTAATTGAGCCATGAGCGGCCACAGCCGAAAGAGCTGACAAATATTATAGTAGTGCTAAGTGCCACCTGCTATCACTAGTTTTAAGTATAGCAAAGCTCTCTCCTCTTGAATGAAATAAATTTAAATTATCATTCAGACCAGAATGATTGCTCGAAAAAAAATGGTTAAGGTCGCTTACTCTAATGAGGTAAATGTTATGTTGTGCATAAGGAGTGTGTGACAACAAATTTTATGAGGCCACCTATGAAACGCAACAGGCAAAAAGGAGCAGCTTAGCATATAAGAACCAAGTAAGTCAATAACGATCCAGGTAGCAGGAAAGAAGTGCGCAACTCAATTATTTTATTATAATACGGAGAAAACCGTATACGCACATAAGAATTTTACGGCATAGTGCAGCTGAAATACTTACAAAGATCATTTATAAATAAACTAATTTAGTACTAGAAATATCTATTTCAGGTCCTCGAGGTATGACGATTTTTTTTTAGAAAACCAATTTTACGATACATGGAACAGAAGATAGTTAACAGACATAGTTCACTGCTAATGCATGGTTTAAGTAATTTCAGATATGCATAGAAAATTGTTTAGAGAGCTGGATCAGGCGACACTGAAACTACTGTATCGATTTAATTATACTATTTGTCATGAAAAACTCAGGTGATAACAATTTATATATCATACGTTACTAACACTGTGTCTTCAAATCTCTTCACTCCATAAAAGTCTTTTCTGTTTTCCTCTAACCAGTATCCTTACCATCCTACCTTATCCAGTAGAGAAGTGAATTTTACGAGCTGGATGCATGATTGATACACACAGGCTATACGAATGGATAGTCGTGACACATTGGTTGTCGACGGGCTATGCTTATTCTCCGCAAATTGCGAGTTCAATTAAGATTTGTTATGTGCAATTGCATGACAGGGAACACCAAGCTTCCCAATTTCCCTAATGGTAGTTTGAACACGAACTGTTCATCACGTAAACGAAGCCACATTGACTATGTCTTCAAACTAACGACGCAATAGAGAGAAAATTAAAGAGCTGAACTTGAGAAAAGAGTAACTATTGTAAAAAGAAAAGAATAACAAGATTTCGAACAAAGTGTAAACCTAAAGTGCCTTGGAAGCACAAACTACGAACAAGAGAATGCTTCTCGTCAGGCCTGTAGTCACAGAGACTAAATATTTCTTTGTAAATAATTTTTAGCCATGATATATATATATACTAACTGTTAACTGTACTTTGTAGTAATAATGCAGTCAGTAATAAATGGACACGTATATGCTGCTGCGTGTGAACCGACTATAGACAAGTAATTAATGGACACGTATAAAAGTGGTGCGTGTGAACCTTAACATGACGACCAAGCAAAAGGTGAACACGAATTAATAATAACGTGTGAACTGAAAAGGTGATAACTCCAAGGACACGTGTGAAATACCGCGTTGTTATAAGTACTTGTACCACGAAACCACGATGTAGAAAGCCGAAGAGTGAAAGTGAATAAGTATTGTACTTACCACAAACGGTACTGCACGCCTTTCCACGGACACATTCTTCGAAACAGCTGCGGGAGTCGTCGCATCTGGCTGCTTCCGTAATCCAGAGTCGATGAAAAACTGTGTAAAAACTCACACCACAGCTAGTAGACACTAGAGTTGTGGCGATTCGTGAATGAGTCGTTCATTTGAACGACTCTAAATAAAGAATCGTAAGAATCGAATCGTGATACGGACGAATCGTCGTTGAAAAGAATCGTAAGAACGATTGCGTGTTTCCGAGTCGTGACGATTCCAAGTTCCAACGATTCATCGGTTCCTTGTACGCCATGCTTCGAAGGCAACTTCCGAATCATGCCGAATGATTACGACCGCCAGATGGCAGTCAAGTGGAGGATGCATGTGATCAAAGGAAGCTCGGAACGAACAAACGAAGTTCGTGGGCCGTAATATTACTCGTGAAAACCAAGCTGACACTTGGCGGTGGCTGACGGGAACGAGCTTAAAGGCATTTCCCATTTACTATCGCTACCATCAGCCACCGGGCCGACGTCAGCTTAGTTTGCGCGAGTAATGCACGAACTAGTGATGACACAAACGATATACCGCGAGTACACAGCTCCCAATACACACGATCAAAATCAAGAAATCCAAGTATGATGAATAAATACGTACCTCTTATTTGTTGCAGATGCAATGCAAAACACACACACCTTCTCTTACACACGAGCAATAGCACTTGAATTATGTATTATATTTAGCGTATCTCGAAAACGGCCCCAACGATTTGGATGAAATTTTGTATTTACACTGGTTTATGCTTTTTGAGTTCACTTACATAGTTCCATTCTTTCGTAAAAAGTCAAGTTTTACAATATATATATACTTCATAGTTCCATTCGTAAAAAAGCAATTTTATATTATAAAAACGCTATTTCACATTTTTTATAACGCCATCTCGTAAAACTATTTCTGGCATATCTTATCATGATACAGTTCGATTCTAACCCCATTGACAATTTCAGACATGTCCTGCCATCTGTGAGTAAGATGTAGAACTTTTTGCATTCCGTACGAATCGTGCCATCGCAGACTAGAATGAATCGTGAAAGAATCGTGAACGAATCGTAGGAATCGATTCGCAATGTGAGATTGAATCGTAGGAATCGAATCGGGAAAAAGAATCGAGTTGCCCAACTCTAGTAGACACCAAACGCTCTGCTTCTCGCAGAATACTGCTGCTAGCGTTGTGGAACTCTCAAGTTATTATCACGTGATTGTCACCAACGGACGTAACACTGTGTACGCTGAGCGCTCAACAATCAATTTTTCTTTGCACAACGAGCGTGAATGCCAAATGTGTTTGAAATGCATTCAAAATAAAATATGATAAAGCAATGAATTAAGCACTCATGTACCTTGTGAAATTTTAAAGACTCTAGTCGGAAGAGTCTAAAGCTCGATTTTGACAGTTGCTACCGAATTTACTGACCAGGCCGAGTAATGACGAAAACGTGTCGAACCAAATAAAACCAGAAAATAGATAAATATGAGAACTAAGCATTCCTAAGAGAATGAGACCTTATGTACATAAACAATTGTTATCCTTACCTAATCCAATTTTCTTTTAGACTAAGTTATTAGTAAGTAAGCACATTCTAATACAGATTTTTTTTCTGTATTTTTCATGTACGAAAACATAAATGGAAGCACGGACATGTGTCAAGTGAAATAGAGACCGCCACCACACGGCTCAACATGTTGCAGAACCAATCTTCCAGTTCCTGACCAACGACGTATTTCCAACGCAACATCACACCCCGACAACTACTCCAACTTCCACAGTGAAAGTGATGCCCTACTTTTCCTCCACTGTGAAAGTGTAATCAATTTCCCCACTCAAGCGCAGTGCTATCATTTATACCCGAAGTTCTGCCACTCCCAGTGCAACTCATACCTACCCAATTGTAGTGAAACATTTTTTTTTTGCAGATCATGAAAGCCACAAATATGTAAAGTGCTACGTATTTACTGCAAGAAATCTTCGACGAAACAAAGACAAAAATATTCCTGTAATATATCATTGTAAAACAAGAATGTCAATTTTTTTGTAACATATTTTTTCCACGAGTGTACACAGCACCAAGACTTCCTGCGAAGTCAAGCAATTTATTTCTTTGTTATTTTTTAATATTTATTATGCCATGTATAATGTATCTATGTATGTGTATCTTTATCTTAATTTCATTATCTTTTACCGAGAAATGAACATTTGTTATCCTTGTATAATACATTAGAAAGAGCACAGTTCAATTGTCATGTAGTTACACTATGGACAAATTACTATCAATTTCAGTTGTACGAATATACTTACCTGATACTCTGTATGTTAACCACTTTGCCTGATGTAGTGTGCAAAATCTATTGTAAAGAATTTTTGCAAGTAATACTAACTTGTTTCACGAAAGCAATAATATCACGACTACGCGTGAGTCGCGATGATCCTGACGGAGTCATCGCTCCTCACGCGGGAAGCAATGTGATATTATTGGATTTCAGACATTTTGCATATGAGAAAAGGACAGCCACCGAGCTGTAGTTTGTAATGATGATAAGCATGACAACACGAGAGTAAGGGAACGAAATCTATAATGTGCGCTTATACCAAGACGCGCGGCCAGCGTTTAAAAAGTACTTTTAAACACTATGACTCGCTGGTCGCAGATATTTAAAATCATTGCCGCAGCGCTTGATAGCAAGAAGCTGCGAAACAGAAGAAATAACAATTTATCATTTGATAGGAAAATTCTAGAGTCTTTATAGTTATTTGTACTTCTGGTCGCCGATATGTTAACATGTACTTCATTACTTTTGATGTTTGGTCGCCGACTTGTTAAGAGGTGTTGTGTAGTACCGCTACAAGTTATATTTCATTTAGTGTGAAAAACCACGTTATCATCAAGAAAGAAAACGCTTTAGTAAACCTTGTGACGATAAAAAATTCTTACGCGCACGCCAGGACATTTAATTTTTACAAAATACCACACATACAAAAGCAGCGATAGTTGGACTGCTCCATGTATGAGAAAAACATAAAAAATGGAAGTTTTGTATTCACTGAAAAAATTTTTAATTTTTATAGTTTAACGCCTTTGTTCTTTGAGAATATATTGATGCTTCACTGTACAGAAACTCTATACTTATTCTTTTCTTTAAATTAGCCACAAATAATGTATTTGTTTAAATGAACTTTGTTACAGGTTCGCTCTTTATCGCGGTGTCTCGATTGTATTTGGGAGACCATTAATGTGTTGAATTTCCGATATTACAACTTGTTTTACAAAATTTCACTGTTTTGCATTCATTTCCAATTTTTTTTTTATTATTCAAATAGGTCCCTTAGGTAATTTCATTGAAGAGTCGGATTGCGGGAAAGAAATCCGGGTTAAGAGGTCATTTGAGAAACTATTTTCGCGCAATCAATCTGTACATCTGAACATAATCGAGAACCGACGCATGAGCGATCATTCATTAATTTTTCTCTCTTTCCAACTCGTACCAAAAAACGGTCAAGGAGAACTGCCATGAGTACGCAATCTAGTGTTAAAGGTTGCATTCTTTATCTTGTCAGCAAACATTGCCATAAATTATCATCATCAATGTTATTTTTGGTTAAATGTGAAAAGCAAAAAACCTTTTAACGCTAGAGAGGGACACGGTTAAGAAGGAATAATGCATCAGAAAAGAGATACTCGACTCCCAAAAGAAAATCCTGTCATTGCTGTAGAAACGTTACTCGATTCCGAACGAGAAGGCATGGAATCAAGAGTATTTCATAGCGACGCAAGTTCTGTGTTAATTCGTCAATATGAGGGAGCGAATGATGCAGTAAAGAAGGAATAATGCATCGGAACAGAGATACTCGACTCCCAAAAGGAAATCCTGTCGTTTCCGTAGAAACGTTACTCGATTCAGAAGGAGAAGGCGTGGAACCCAGAGTGTTTCATAGCGACGCAATTTTTGTGGTAAGTTGTCAATGCGAGGGAGCGAGGGATGCAGTAAAGAGGGAATAATGCACTGGAAAAGAGATACTCGACTCCAAAAAGAAATCCTGTCGTTGCCGTAGAAACGTTACTCGATTCAGAATGAGAAGACATGTAACCGAGAGTATTTCATAGCTACGCAATTTCTGTGTTGATTCTTCAATGTGAGGGTGCGACGGACATAGTTAAGAAGGAATAATGCATCAGAAAGGAGATACTCGACTCCCAAAAGAAAATACTGTCATTGCCGGAGATACGTTACTCGATTCAGAAGGAGAAGGCATGGAACCCAGAGTATTTCATAGCGACGCAGTGACTGAGTTAATTTGTCAATGTGAGGGAGCGATGATGCAGTAAAGAAGGAATAATGCATCGGATAAGAGATGACTCCCAAACGAAAATCCTATCGTTTCCGTAGGAACGTTTGTGGTGCCACCGCCAGACAACACACTTGCTAGGTGGTAGCTTTAAATCGGCCGCGGTCCATTAGTACATATCGGACCCGCGTGTCGCCACTGTCAGTGATAGCAGACCGAGCGCCACCATACGGCAGGTCTCGAGAGACTTACTAGCACTCTCCCCAGTTGTACGGTCGACTTTTCTAGCGACTACACTGACGAAGCCTTTCGCATTTGCCGAGAAGACAGTTAGAATAGCCTTCAGCTAAGTCAATGGCTACGACCTAGCAAGGCGCCATTAACAGTTTATATTCTTTATAACGTACCGTCAAGAACGATGTATACAAATGATGGATTAATGATAAGTATTCCAGCAGCTACGTACTTTATTTTATAGCATTCATTCCGTATCCTGTTTCAGACCTCACGCCAGCCTGCGTGAGTTTGACGCGTGCATTTCGGCCTTCTCTAGCAATACAACAACGTTACTCGATTCAGATGGAGATGGCATAGAACCCAGAGTATTTCATAGCGACGCAATTTCTGTGTTAATTCCTCAGTGTGAGTGAGCGAGGAATGCAGTAAAGAAGGAATAATACATCGGAAAAGAGATACTCGACGCCCAAAAGAAAATCCTGTCGTTGCCGTAGAAACGTTACTTGATTGCGAAGGAGAAGGCATGGAACCCAAAATATTTCATAGCGACGCAATTTCTGTGTTGATTCGACAATGTGAAGGTGCGAGGGACACATTTAAGAAGGAATAATGCATCAGAAAAGAGATACTCTAATCCTAAAAGAAAATCCTGTCGTTGCCGTAAAAAAACGTTACTCGATTCAAAAGGAGAAGGCATGGAACCCAGAGTATTTCCTAGCGACGCAATTTATGTGTTAATTTGTCAGTGTGAAGGTGCGAGGGACACAGTTAAAAAGGAATAATGCATCAGAAAAGAAATACTCGACCCCCAAAAGGAAATCCTGTCGTTGCCGTATAAATGATACTCTATTCAGAAGGAGAAGGCATGGAACCCAGAATATTTCATAGCGACGGAATTTCTGTGTTAATTCGTCAATTTGAGGGAGCGAGGTATGCAATAAAGAAGGAATAATGCAAAGGAAAAGAGATACTGGACACCCAAAAGTTAATCCTTTCGTTTTCGTAGAAACATTACTCGATTCCGAAGCAGAAGTCATGGAAACCGGAGTATTTCATAGCGGCGCAATTTCTTTGTTAATTCGTCAATGTGAGGGAGCGAGGGATGCAGTAAAGAAGGAAGAATGCATTGGAATAGAAATGACTTACAAACGAAAACTCTATCGTTTCCGTAGAAACGGTACTCGATTCAGGTGGAGAAGGCATAGAACCCAGAGTATTTCATAGCGACGCATTTCTGTGTTAATTCTTAGTTGTGAGGGAGCGAGGGATGCTACAAAGAAGGAATAATACATCGGAAAAGACATACTCGACTCCCAAAGCAAAATCCTGTCGTTGCCATAGATACGTTACTCGATTCAGAAGGGGAGGGCATGGAACCCTGAGTATTTCATAGCGACGCTATTTCTGTGTTAATTCGTCAATGCGCGGGGGCGAGGTATGCAGTAAAGAAGGAATAATGCATCGGGAAAGAGATATTCGACTATCAAAAGAAAATCCTGTCTTTGCTGTGGCAACGTTACTCGATTCAGAAGGAGAAGGCAAGGAAACCAGACGTGTTATTTTGTCAATGTGAGGGAGCGAGGAATACAGTAAAGAAAGAATAATGCATCAGAAAAGAGATACCCGACTCCGAAAAGAAAATCCTGTCGTTGCCGTTGGAACGTTACTCGATTGGGAATGAGAATGCATGGGACCCAAAATATTTCATAGCAACGCAATTTCTGTGATGATTCATCAATGTGAATGTGCGAGGGACACAGTTAAAATGGAGTAATGCACAGAAATGAGATACTCGACTCCTAACAGGAAATCATGTCGTTGCCGTAGAAGTGTTACTCGAATCAGAAGGAGAAGCAATGGAACCCAGAATATTTCATTGCGACGCACTCTCTGCGTTAATTCGTCAATGTGAGGGAGCGAGGGATGCACTAAAGAAGGAATAATGCATCGGAAAAGAGATACTCGACTCCCAAAGGAAAATCCTATCGATTCCGTAGAAACGATACTCGATTCAGAAGGAGAAGGAAAGGAACCCAGGGTATTTCATAGTGACGCTATTTCTGTGTTAATTCGTCTATGTGAGTGAGCGAGGGTTGCAGTAAACAAGGATTAAAGCATCGGAAAAGAGATACCCAAAAGAAAATCCTGTCGTTGCCGTAGAAACGTTACTTTGATCAGAAGGAGTAGGCATGGAACCCAGAGTTCTCCATAGCGACCCAATTTCTGTGTTGATTCGTCAATGTGAATGTGCGAGGGACACTGTAAACAAGGAATAATACATCGGAAAAGTGATACTCGCTTCCCAAAAGTAAAACCTGTCGTTGACGTACAAACGTTACTCGATTCAGTACGAGAAGGCATGGAACCCAGAGTATTTCATCGCCGAAGAAAGGTCACTCGATTGGGAAGGAGAAGGCATGGAAACCAGAATATTTCGTGGCGACGCAATTTCTGTGTTGATTCGACAATGTGAAGGTTCGAGAGACACAGTTAAGAAGCAATAATGCATCAGAAAAGAGATACTCGACTCCCAACAGGAAATCCTGTCCTTGCTGTATAAATGTAACTCGATCCCGAAGGAGATGGCTATGAACCCAGAATATTACATTGCGATGCAGTCCCTGTGTTAATTCGTCAATGTGAGGGTGCGAGGGATGCAGTAAAGAAGGAATAATGCTTTGAAAAGAGATATTCAACTCCCAAAAAAAAAAAAAAAAATCCTTTCGTTGCTGTAGAAACGTTACTCGATTAGGAAGGAGAAGGCGTGGAACCCAGAATATATCATAGCGACGCATTTTCTGTGTTGATTCGTCAATGTGAGGGTGCGAGGGACACAGTTAAGAAGGAATAATGCATCAGAAAAAAATAATGGACTCCCAAAAGAAATTCCTATTTTTATTATAGAAACGTTACACCATAAATGCGAGAAGGCATGAAAACCAGAGTATTTCATAGCGACGTAATTTCTGTGTAAATTCGTCAATGTGAGGGAGCAAGGGATGCAGTAAAGAATTAATAGTGCATTGGAAAAGAGAAACTGAATCCCAAAAGAAAATCCCTTTGTTTCCGTACAAACGTTACACGCTTGAGATTGAGATGGCATGGAACACAGAATATTTCATAGCGACGCAATTTCTGTGTTGATTCGTCAATGTGAGGGTGCGAGGGACACAGTTAAAAAGGGATAATGCATCAGAAAAGAGATACTCGACTCCCAAAATAAAATACTGTCGTTGCCGTAGAAACGTTACTCGATTCAGAAGTAGAAGGCATGGAACCCAGAGTATTTTATAGCGACGCAATTTATGTGTTAATTCGTCAATGTGAGGGAGCGAGGGATGCAGTAAAGAAGGAAAAGTGCATCAGAAATGAGATACTCGCCTCCCAAAAGAAAATCCTGTCGTTGCCATAGAAACGTTACTCGAGTGGGAAGGAGAATGCATGCAACCCATAGTATTTAATAGCGACTCAATTTCAGTGTTAATTCGACAAAGCGAGGGAGCAAGGGATGCAGTAAAGAAGGAATGGTGCATCGGAAAAAATATACTGGACTCCCAAAAGAAAATCCTTTCATTTCCATAGAAACGTTACTCGACTGGGAGGGAGAATGCATGCATCCCATAGTATTTAATAGCGACTCAATTTCGGTGTTAATTCGTCAATGTGACGGAGCGAGGGATGAAGTAATGAAGGAATAGTGCATCGGAAAAGATATACTCGACTCCCAAAAGAAAATCCTTTCATTTCCATAGAAACGGTACTAGACTTAGAAGGAGAAGTCATAGAACCCATAGCATTTTATAGCGACGAGATTTCTGTGTTAATTCGTCAAAGTGAGGGAGCGAGGGATGCAGTAATGAAGGAATAGTGCATCAGGAAAGAGATACTTGCCTCCCAAAAGAAAATCCTGTTGTTTCCATAGAAACGTTACTCGAGGACCCATAGTATTTCTTACCGGCGCAATTTCTGTGTTAATTCGTCAAAGTAAGGGAGCGAGAAATGCAGTAATGAAGGAATAGTGCATCGGAAAGAAGATACTCGCCTCCCAAAAGAAAATCCTGTCGTTGCCATAGAAACTATACTATATTTAGAAAAATTGGTTCAAATGGCTCTGAGCACTATGGGACTCAACTGCTGTGGTCATAAGTCCCCTAGAACTTAGAACTACTTAAACCTAACTAACCTAAGGGCAGCACACAACACCCAGCCATCACGAGGCAGAGAAAATCCCTGACCCCGCCGGGAATCGAACCCGGGAACCCGGCGTGGGAAGCGAGAACGATACCGCACGACCAAGAGATGCGGGCAACTATATGTAGAAGGAGAAGTCTTAGAACCCATAGTTTTTCATAGCGTCCCAATTTCTGTGTTAATTCGTCAAAGTGATGGAGCGAGGGATGCAGTAAATAAGGAATAGAGCATCGGAAAGGAGATACTGGCGACCCAAAAGAAAAACCTGTCGTTTCAATAGAAACGTTACTCGATTTAAAAGGAGAAGTCATAGAACACATAGTATTTCACAGGGACGCAATTTCTGTACTAATTCGACAAAGCGAGGGAGCGAGGGATGCAGTAAAGAAGGAATAGTGCATCAGAAAAGAGATACTCGCCTCCCAAAAGAAAATCGTGTCGTTGCCATAGAAACGTTACTCGTGTGGGAAGAAGAATGCATGCAACCCATAGTATTTAATAGCGACTCAATGTTAGTGTTAATTCGTCAATGTGAGTCAGCGAGGGATGCAGTAAAGAAGGAATAGTGCATCGGAAAAGATATACTCGACTCCCAAATGAAAAACCTTACACTTCCATAGAACCGTTACTCGACTGGGAAGGAGAATGCGTGGAACCCATAGTATTTCACAGCGACGCAATTTCTGTGTTAATTCGTCAAAGTGCGGGTGCAAGGGATTCTGTATGGAAGGAATTGTGCATTGGAAAAGATATACTCTATTCCCAAAAGGAAATCCTTTCTCTGTTATAGAAACGTAGCTCGACTGGGAAGGAGATTCCGTGGAACCGTCAGTATTTCATAGCGACTCCATTTCAGTGTTAATTCGTCAAAGCGAGTTAGCGGGGGATGCAGTAAAGAAGGAATAGTGCATCGGAAAAGATATACTCGACTCCCATAAGAAAATCTTTTCATTTCCATAGAAACGTTACTCGACTGGGAGGGAGAATGCGTGGAATCCATAGTATATCATAGCGACTAAATTTCTGTGTTAATTGGTCAAAGTGAGGGAGCGAGGGATGCAGTAAAGAAGGAATAGCTCATCGGAAAGGAGATACTCTCCCCCCAAAAGAATATCCTGTCGTTGCCACAGAAACGATACTAGATTTAGAAGGAGAAGTCATAGAACCCATAGTATTTCATATCGACGCAATTTCTGTGTTAATTCATCAATGTGAATCAGCGAGGGATGCAGTAAAGAAGGAATAGTGCATCAGAAAAGAGATACTAGCTCCCAAAGGAAAATCCTGTCGTTTCCATAGAAACGTTACTCGATTTAGAAGGAGATGTCAAACAACCCATAGTATTTCATAGCGACGCAATATCTGTGTTAATTCGTCAAAGTGAGGGAGCGAGGGATGCAATAATGAAGGAATAGAGCATCAGAAAAGAGATGCTCGCCTCCCAAAAGAAAATCCTGTCGTCGCCATAGAAATGTTACTCGAGTGGGGGCGAGAATGCATGCAACCCATAGTATTTAATAGCGACTCAATTTCAGTGTTAATTCGTCAATGTGAGGGAGCGAGGGATGCAGTAAACAACGAATAGTGCATGGGAAAAGATATACCCGACTCCCAAACAAAATCCTTTCATTTCCATAGAAACGTTACTCGACTGGGAGGGAGAATGCGTGGAATCCATAGTATTTCATAGCGACGCAATTTCTGTGTTAATTAGTCAAAGTGAGGGTGCCAGGGATGCAATAATGAAGGAATAGAGCATCAGAAAAGAGATGCTCGCCTCCCAAAAGCGAGGGATACAGTAAAGAAGGAATAATGTATCGGAAAGTAGATATTCGCTTCCCAAAAGAAAATTCTGTCGTTGCCATAGAAACGATACTAGATTTAGAAGGAAAGTCATAGAACCCATAGTATTTCATAGCGATGCAATTTCTGTGTTAATTCATCGATGTGAGGGAGCGAGGGATGCAGTAAAGAAGGAATAGTGCATCGGAAAAGAGATACTCGCCTCCTAAAAGAAAATCCTGTCGTTGCCATAGGAACGTTACTCGAGTGGGAAGGAGAATAGCGCCTCAATTTCGGTGATAATCCGTCAATGTGAGGGAGCGAGGGATGCAGTAATGAAGGAATAGTGCATCGGAAAAGAAAAACTCGACTCCCAAAGGAAAATCCTTTCATTTGCATAGAAACGTTACTCGACTGGGAAGGAAAATGCGTGGAACCCATAGTATTTTACAGTGACGCCATTTCTGTGTTAATTCGTCAAAGGGAGGGAGCGAAGGATGCTGTAAAGAAGGAATAGTGCAACGGAAAAGATATACTCGACTCCCAAAAGATAATCCTTCCATTTCCATAGATGCGTTACTCGACTGGGAGGGAGAATGCGTGGAATCCATAGTATTTCATAGCGACGCAGTTTCTGTGTTAATTCGTCAAAGTGAGATAGCGAAGGATGCTGTAAAGAAGGAATAGTGCATCGGAAAAGATATACTCGACTCCCAAAAGATAATCCTTCCATTTCCATAGATACGTTACTCGACTGGGAGGGAGAATGCGTGGAATCCATAGTATTTCACAGCGACGTAATTTCTCTGTTAACTCGTCAAAGTGAGGGTGCGAGGGATGCTGTAAAGAAGGAATAGTGCATTGGAAAGCATATACCCGACTCCCAAAATAAAATCCTTTTATTACCATAGAAACGTAGCTCGACTGGGAAGGAGAATGCGTGGAACCCATAGTATTTCATAGCGACTCAATTTCAGTGTTATTTCGTCAAAGCGAGGGAGCGAGGGAAGCAGTAAAGAAGGAATAGTGCATCGGAAAAGCGATACTCGCCTCCCAAAAGAAAATCCTGTCGTTGCCACAGAAACATACTAGATTTAGAAGGAGAAGTCATAGAACCCGTAGTATTACATAGCGACGTAATTTGTTTGTCTATTCGTCAAGGTGAGGGAGGGAGGGATGCAGTAATGAAGGAATAGTGCATCAGAAAAGAGAAACTCGCCTCCCAAATAAAAACGTGTCGTGTCCATAGAAACGTTACTCGCGAACCCATAGTAATTCTTAGCGACGCAATTTCCGTGTTAATTCGTCAAAGTGAGGGAGCGAGAGATGCAGTAACGAAGGAATAGTGCATCAGAAAAGAGATACTTGCCTGCCAAACGGAAATCAGGTCGTTTCCAAAGAAACGTTACTCGAGAACCCATAGTATTCCATAGCGACGCAATTTCTGTGTTAATTCGTCAAAGTGAGGGAGCGAGGGATGCAGTAATGAAGGAATAGTGCATCGGAAAAGATATACTCGACTCCCAAAAGTAAATCCTTTCATTTCCATAGAAACGGTACTAGATTTAGAAGGAGAAGTCATAGCACCGATAATATTTCATAGCGACGCAATTTCTGTGTTAATTCGTCAAAGTGAGGGAGCGAGGGATGCAGTAAAAAAGGAATAGTGCATCAGAAAAGAGATACTCTCATCCCAAAAGACAATTCGGTCGTTTCCATAGAAACGTTACTCGAGGACCCATAGTATTTCATAGCGACGCAATATCTGTGTTAATTCGTCAAAGTAAGGGAGCGAGAGATGCAGTGACGAAGGATTAGTGCATCGGAAAAGAGATACTCGCCTCCCACAAGAAAATCCTGTCGTTGCCACAGAAACGATCCTAGACTTAGAATGAGAAGTCATAGAATCCATAGTATTTAATTGCGACTCAATTTCAGTGTTAATTAGTCAACGTGAGGGAGCGAGGGATGCAGTAAAGAAGGAATAGTGCATCGGAAAAGATATACCCGACTCCCAAACAAAATCCTTTCATTTCCATAGAAACGTTACTCGACTGGGAGGGAGAATGCGTGGAATCCATAGTATTTCATAGCGACGCAATTTCTGTGTTAATTAGTCAAAGTGAGGGTGCCAGGGATGCAATAATGAAGGAATAGAGCATCAGAAAAGAGATGCTCGCCTCCCAAAAGCGAGGGATACAGTAAAGAAGGTATAATGTATCGGAAAGTAGATATTCGCTTCCCAAAAGAAAATTCTGTCGTTGCCATAGAAACGATACTACATTTAGAAGGAGAGTCATAGAACCCATAGTATTTCATAGCGATGCAATTTCTGTGTTAATTCATCGATGTGAGGGAGCGAGGGATGCAGTAAAGAAGGAATAGTGCATCGGAAAAGAGATACTCGCCTCCTAAAAGAAAATCCTGTCGTTGCCATAGGAACTTTACTCGAGTGGGAAGGAGAATAGCGCCTCAATTTCGGTGATAATCCGTCAATGTGAGGGAGCGAGGGATGCAGTAATGAAGGAATAGTGCATCGGAAAAGAAAAACTCGACTCCCAAAGGAAAATCCTTTCATTTGCATAGAAACGTTACTCGACTGGGAAGGAAAATGCGTGGAATCCATAGTATTTCATAGCGACGCAGTTTCTGTGTTAATTCGTCAAAGTGAGATAGCGAAGGATGCTGTAAAGAAGGAATAGTGCATCGGAAAAGATATACTCGACTCCCAAAAGATAATCCTTCCATTTCCATAGATACGTTACTCGACTGGGAGGGAGAATGCGTGGAATCCATAGTATTTCACAGCGACGTAATTTCTCTGTTAACTCGTCAAAGTGAGGGTGCGAGGGATGCTGTAAAGAAGGAATAGTGCATTGGAAAGCATATACCCGACTCCCAAAATAAAATCCTTTTATTACCATAGAAACGTAGCTCGACTGGGAAGGAGAATGCGTGGAACCCATAGTATTTCATAGCGACTCAATTTCAGTGTTATTTCGTCAAAGCGAGGGAGCGAGGGAAGCAGTAAAGAAGGAATAGTGCATCGGAAAAGCGATACTCGCCTCCCAAAAGAAAATCCTGTCGTTGCCACAGAAACGATACTAGATTTAGAAGGAGAAGTCATAGAACCCGTAGTATTACATAGCGACGCAATTTGTTTGTCTATTCGTCAAGGTGAGGGAGGGAGGGATGCAGTAATGAAGGAATAGTGCATCAGAAAAGAGAAACTCGCCTCCCAAATAAAAACGTGTCGTGTCCATAGAAACGTTACTCGCGAACCCATAGTAATTCTTAGCGACGCAATTTCCGTGTTAATTCGTCAAAGTGAGGGAGCGAGAGATGCAGTAACGAAGGAATAGTGCATCAGAAAAGAGATACTTGCCTGCCAAAGGGAAATCAGGTCGTTTCCAAAGAAACGTTACTCGAGAACCCATAGTATTCCATAGCGACGCAATTTCTGTGTTAATTCGTCAAAGTGAGGGAGCGAGGGATGCAGTAATGAAGGAATAGTGCATCGGAAAAGATATACTCGACTCCCAAAAGTAAATCCTTTCATTTCCATAGAAACGGTACTAGATTTAGAAGGAGAAGTCATAGCACCGATAATATTTCATAGCGACGCAATTTCTGTGTTAATTCGTCAAAGTGAGGGAGCGAGGGATGCAGTAAAAAAGGAATAGTGCATCAGAAAAGAGATACTCTCATCCAAAAAGACAATTCGGTCGTTTCCATAGAAACGTTACTCGAGGACCCATAGTATTTCATAGCGACGCAATATCTGTGTTAATTCGTCAATGTAAGGGAGCGAGAGATGCAGTGACGAAGGATTAGTGCATCGGAAAAGAGATACTCGCCTCCCATAAGAAAATCCTGTCGTTGCCACAGAAACGATCCTAGACTTAGAATGAGAAGTCATAGAATCCATAGTATTTAATTGCGACTCAATTTCAGTGTTAATTAGTCAACGTGAGGGAGCGAGGGATGCAGTAAAGAAGGAATAGTGCATCGGAAAAGATATGCTCGACTCCCAAAAGAAAATCCTTCCATTTCCATTGAAACGTTACTCCACTGGGAGGGAGAATGCGTGAAATGTATAGTATTTCATAGCGACGCAATTTCTGTGTTAATTCGTCAAAGTGAGGGAGCGAGGGATGCAGTGAAGAAGGAATAGAGCATCGGAAAAGATATACTCGACTCCCAGAAGATAATCCTTCTATTTCCATAGAACCGTTACTCGACTGGGAGGGAGAATGCGTGGAATCCATAGTATTTCATAGCGATGCAATTTCCGTGTTAATTCGTCAACGTGAGGGAGCGAGGGATGCAGTAAAGAAGGAATAGTGCATCAGAAAGAAGATACTCGCCTCCCAAAAGAAAATCCTGTCGTTGCCATAGAAACGATACTAGATGTAGAAGGAGAAGTCATAGAACCCATAGTACTTCATAGCGACGCAATTACTGTGTTAATTCATCAAAGTGAGGGAGCGAGGGATGCAGTAAAGAAGGAACAGTGCATCAGAAAAGAGATACTCACCTCCCAAAAGAAAATCCTGTCGTTTCCATAGAAACGTTACTCAATTAAGAAGGAGATGACATAGAACCCATAGTAATTCATAGCGACGCAATATCGATGTTAATTCGTCAAAGTGAGGGAGCGAGAGATGTAGTAACGAAGGAATAGTGCATCAAAAAGAAAAACTCGCCTCCCAAAGGAAAATCCTGTCGTTACCATAGAACCGTTACTCGAGTGGGAAGGAGAATGCATGCAACCTATAGAATTTAATAGCGACTCAAATTCAGTGTTAAATCGTCAATGTGAGGGAGCGAGGGATGCAGTAAAGAAGGAATAGAGCTTCGGAAAAGATATACTCGACTCCCAAAAGAAAATCCTTTCATCCCCATGGAAACGTTACTCCACTGAGACAGAGAATGCGTGGAATCCATAGTATTTCATAGCGACGCAATTTCTGTTTTAATTCGTCAAAGTTAGGGAGCGAGGGATACAGTAAAGAAGGAATAGTGCATCGGAAAAGAGATACTCGCCTCGCAAAAGGAAATCCTGTCGTTGCCATAGAAACGATACTAGATGTAGAAGGAGAAGTCATAGAACCCATAGTATTTCATAGCGACGCAATTTCTGTGTTAATTCGTCAAAGTGAGGGAGCGAGGGATGCAGTGAAGAAGGAATAGAGCATCGGAAAAGATATACTCGACTCCCAGAAGATAATCCTTCTATTTCCATAGAACCGTTACTCGACTGGGAGGGAGAATGCGTGGAATCCATAGTATTTCATAGCGATGCAATTTCTGTGTTAATTCTTCAACGTGAGGGAGCGAGGGATGCAGTAAAGAAGGAATAGTGCATCAGAAAGAAGATACTCGCCTCCCAAAAGAAAATCCTGTCGTTGCCATAGAAACGATACTAGATGTAGAAGGAGAAGTCATAGAACCCATAGTACTTCATAGCGACGCAATTACTGTGTTAATTCATCAAAGTGAGGGAGCGAGGGATGCAGTAAAGAAGGAATAGTGCATCAGAAAAGAGATACTCGCCTCCTAAAAGAAAATCTTGTCGTTGCCATAGAAATGTTACTCGATTTAGAAGGAGAACTCATGGGACCCATAGGATATCATAGCGACGTAATCTCGGTGTTAATTCGTCAAAGTAAGGGAGCGGGTTATGCAGTAAAGAAGGAATAGTGCATCAAAAAGAAAAACTCGCCTCCCAAAGGAAAATCCTGTCGTTACCATAGAACCGTTACTCGAGTGGGAAGGAGAATGCATGCAACCTATAGAATTTAATAGCGACTCAAATTCAGTGTTAAATCGTCAATGTGAGGGAGCGAGGGATGCAGTAAAAAAGGAATAGAGCTTCGGAAAAGATATACTCGACTCCCAAAAGAAAATCCTTTCATCCCCATGGAAACGTTACTCCACTGAGACAGAGAATGCGTGGAATCCATAGTATTTCATAGCGGCGCAATTTCTGTTTTAATTCGTCAAAGTTAGGGAGCGAGGGATACAGTAAAGAAGGAATAGTGCATCGGAAAAGAGATACTCGCCTCGCAAAAGGAAATCCTGTCGTTGCCATAGAAACGTTACTCGATTTAGAAGGAGAAGTCATAGAACCCATACTATTACATAGCATCGCAATTTCTGTGATAATTCGTCAAAGTGAGGGAGCGAGGAAAGCAGTGAAGAAGGAATAGCGCATCGGAAAAGATATACTCCACTCCCAAAAGAAAATCCATTCATTTCCATAGAAACACTGCTCGACTGGGAAGGAGAATGCGTGGAACCCGTAGTAATTTAATGGCGACGCAATTTCTGTAATAATTAGTCAAAGTGAGGGAGTGAGGGATGCAGTAAAGAAGGGACAGTGCATCAGAAAAGAGATACTCGCCTACCATAAGAATATCCTAACGTTGAAACAGAAACGTTACTCGATTTAGAAGGAGAAGTCATATGACCCATAGTATTTCGTAGCGACGCAATTTCTGTGTTAATTCGTCAATGTGAGGGAGCGGGGGATGCAGTAAAGAAGGTATAGTGCATCAGAAAAAGATACTAGCATCCCAAAGGAAAATCTTGTCGTTTCCATAGAAACGTTACTCGATTTAGAAGGAGATGTCATAGAAATCATAGTATTTCATAGCGCAGCATTTCCTGTGTTAATTCGACAATGTGAGGGAGCGAGGGATGCAGTAACGAAGGAATAGTGCATCAGAAAAGATATACTCGTCTCCCAAACGAATAACCTTACACTTCCATAGAACCGTTACTCGACTGGGAAGGAGAATGCGTGGAACCCATGGTATTTCACAGCGACGCAATTTCTGTGTTCATTCGTCAAAGTGCGGGTGCAATTGATTCTGTATGGAAGGAATTGTGCATTGGAAAAGATATACTCTATTCCCAAAAGGAAATCCTTTCTCTGTTATAGAAACGTAGCTCGACTGGGAAGGAGAATGCGTGGAACCGTCAGTATTTCATAGCGACTCCATTTCAGTGTTAATTCGTCAAAGCGAGTTAGCGAGGGATGCAGTAAAGAAGGAATAGTGCATCGGAAAAGATATACTCGACTCCCAAAAGAAAATCTTTTCATTTCCCTAGAAACGTTACTCGACTGGGAGGGAGAATGCGTGGAATCCATAGTATATCATAGCGACTAAATTTCTGTGTTAATTGGTCAAAGTGAGGGAGCGAGGGATGCAGTAAAGAAGGAATAGTGCATCGGAAAGGAGATACTCTCCCCCCAAAAAAATATCCAGTCGTTGCCACAGAAACGATACTAGATTTAGAAGGAGAAGTCATAGAACCCATAGTATTTCATATCCACGCAATTTCTGTGTTAATTCATCAATCTGAATCAGCGAGGGATGCAGTAAAGAAGGAATAGTGCATCAGAAAAGAGATACTAGCTCCCAAAGGAAAATCCTGTCGTTTCCATAGAAACGTTACTCGATTTAGAAGGAGATGTCAAACAACCCATAGTATTTCATAGCGACGAAATATCTGTGTTAATTCGTCAAAGTGAGGGAGCGAGGGATGCAATAATGAAGGAATAGAGCATCAGAAAAGAGATGCTCGCCTCCCAAAAGAAAATCCAGTCGTCGCCATAGAAATGTTACTCGAGTGGGAACGAGAATGCATGCAACCCATAGTATTTAATAGCGACTCAATTTCAGTGTTAATTCGTCAATGTGAGGGAGCGAGGGATGCAGTAAACAACGAATAGTGCATGGGAAAAGATATACCCGACTCCCAAACAAAATCCTTACATTTCCATAGAAACGTTACTCGACTGGGAGGGAGAATGCGTGGAATCCATAGTATTTCATAGCGACTCATATTCAGTGTTATTTCGTCAAAGCGAGGGAGCGAGGGGAGCAGTAAAGAAGGAATAGTGCATCGGAAAAGCGATACTCGCCTCCCAAAAAAAAATCCTGTCGTTGCCACAGAAACGATACTAGATTTAGAAGGAGAAGTCATAGAACCCGTAGTATTACATAGCGACGCAATTTGTTTGTCTATTCGTCAAGGTGAGGGAGCGAGGGATGCAGTAATGAAGGAATAGTGCATCAGAAAAGAGAAACACGCCTCCCAAATAAAAACGTGTCGTGTCCATAGAAACGTTACTCGCGAACCCATAGTAATTCTTAGCGACGCAATTTCTATGTTAATTCGTCAAAGTGAGGGAGCTAGAGATGCAGTAACGAAGGAATAGTGCATCAGAAAAGAGATACTTGCCTACCAAAGGGAAATCAGGTCGTTTCAAAAGAAACGTTACTCGAGAACCCATAGTATTCCATAGCGACGCAATTTCTGTGTTAATTCGTCAAAGTGAGGGAGCGAGGGATGCAGTAATAAAGGAATAGTGCATCGGAAAAGATATACTCGACTCCCAAAATTAAATCCTTTCATTTCCATAGAAACGGTGCTAGATTTAGAAGGAGTAGTCATAGCACCTATAATATTTCATAGCGACGCAATTTCTGTGTTAATTCGTCAAAGTGAGGGAGCGAGGGATGCAGTAAAAAAGGAATAGTGCATCAGAAAAGAGACACTCTCATCCCAAAAGAAAATTCGGTCGTTTCCATAGAAACGTTACTCGAGGACCCATAGTATTTCATAGCGACGCAATATCTGTGTTAATTCGTCAAAGTAAGGGAGCGAGAGATGCAGTGACGAAGGATTAGTGCATCGGAAAAGAGATACTCGCCTCCCATAAGAAAATCCTGTTGTTGCCACAGAAACGATCCTAGACTTAGAATGAGAAGTCATAGAATCGATAGTATTTAAGTGCGACTCAATTTCAGTGTTAATTCGTCAACGTGAGGGAGCGAGGGATGCAGTAAAGAAGGAATAGTGCATCGGAAAAGTTATACTCGACTCCCAAAAGAAACTCCTTTCATTTCCGTAGGAAATTTACTCGACTGGGAATGCGAAAGTGTGGAAACCATAGTATTTCACAGCGACGCAATTTCTGTTCTAATTCGTCACAGTGAGGGAGAAACGGATGCAGTATAGAAGAAATAGTGCTTCGGAAAATATATACTCGACTCCCATAAGAAAATTCTTTCATCTCCATAGAAACTTTTTCAGACTGGGAAGGAGAGGGCGTGGAACCCATAGTACTTCAAAGCGACTCAATTTCAGTGTTAATTCGTCAACGTGAGGGAGCTAGGGATGCAGTAAAAAAGGAATAGTGCATCGGAAAAGATATGCTCCACTCCCAAAAGAAAATCCTTCCATTTCCATTGAAACACTACTCGACTGGGAAGGAGAATGCCTGGAATCCATAGTAATTCATAACGACGCAATTTCTGTGTAAATTCGTCAATGTGAGGGAGCGGGGGATGCAGTAAAGAAGGAATAGTGCATCAGAAAGGAGATACTCGCCTCCCAAAACAAAATCCTGTCGTTACCATAGAAACGTTACTCAAGTGGGAAGGAGAATGCATGCAACCCATAGTATTTTATAGCGACTCAATTTCAGTTTTAATTCGTCAATGTGAGGGAGCGAGGGGTGCAGGAAAGAAGGAATAGTGCATCGGAAAAGATATACTCAACTCCCAAAAGAAAATCCTGACGTTTCCATTGAAACGTTGCACGATTTAGAAGGAGATGTCGTAAAACCCATAGTATTTCATAGCGACGCAATTTCTGTGTTAGTTCCTCAATGTGAGGGAGCAAAGCATGCAGTAAAGATGGAATAGTGCATCGGAAAGGAGATACTCGCCTCCCTAAAGTAAATCCTTTCGTTTCCATAGAGAAGTTACTCGATTTAGAAGGGGAAGTCATAGAACCCTTTGTATTGCGTAGCGACGCCATTTCTGTGTGAATTCGTCAATGTGAGGGAGCGAGGGATACAGTTAAGAAGGAATAGTGCATCGGAAAGGAGATACTCCCCTCCATAAAGGTAATCCTGTTGTCCCCATAGAAACGTTACTCGATTTAGAAGCACACGTCATAGAACCCATTGTATTTCATAGCGACGAATCGTCAATGTGAGTGAGCGAGGGATGCAGTAAAGAAGGAATGGTGCATCAGAAAGGAGACACTCGCCTCCATAAAGAAAAACCTGTTGTTTCCACAGAAACGTTACTCGATTTAGAAGGAGAACTCATAGATCCCATAGTACTTAATAGCGACGCAATTTCTGTGATAATTCGTCAATGTGAGGGAGCGAGGGATGCAGTAAAGAAGGAATAGTGGATCGGACAGGAGATACTCGCCTCCCAAAAGAAAATCCTGTCGTTTCCAGTGAAACGTTACTCGATTCAGAAGGAGAAGTCATAGAACCCATACTATTTCATAGCGACGCAATTTCTGTACTAATTCGTCATTGTGATGGAGCGAGGGATGCAGTTAAGAAGGAATAGTGCATCAGAAAGGAGACACACGCCTCCATAAAGAAAAACCTGATGTTTCCATAGAAACGTTACTCGATTGAGAATTAGATCTCATAGAACCCATAGTATTTCATAGCGAGTCAATTTCAGTGTTAATTCGTTTAAGGCAGGGAGCGAGGGATGCAGTAAAGAAGGAATAGTGCATCGGAAGAGATATACTCGACTCCCAAAAGAAAATCCTTTCATTTCCAAAGCAACGTTACTCGACTGGGAAGCAGAAGGCGTGTAACGCATTGTGTTCCACAGCGACGCAATTTCTGTGTTAAATCGTCGATGTGAGGGAGCAACGGATGCTGTAAAGAAGGAGTAGTGCGTCGGAAAGGAGATACTCACCTCCTAAGTGAAAATCCTGTCGTTTCCGTAGAAACGTTACTCGATTTAGAAGGAGAAGTCATAGAACACATCGTATATCATAGTGACGCAATTTTTGTGTTAATTCGTCGAAGTGAGGGAGCGAGGGATGCAGTAAAGGAGGAATAGTGCATCGGAAAGGAGGTACACGCCTCCTAAAAGAAAATCCTGTCGTTTCCATAGAAACGTTAGTCGATTTAGAAGGAGAAGTCATAGAACCCGTAGTATAACAGAGCGACGGAATTTCTGCGATAATTCGTCAATGTGAGGGAGCGAGGGATGCAGTAAAGAAGGAGTAGTGCATCGGAAAGGAGATACTCGCCTCCCAAAAGAAATTCTGTCGTTTCCATAGAGGCGTTACTCGATTTAGAAGAGAAATTATAGAACCCATTGTATTTCATAGCGACGCAATTTCAGTGTTAATTCGTTATTGTGATGGAGCGTGGGATGCAGTAAAGAAGGATTAGTGCATTGGAAAGGAGATACTCCTCTCCCAAAAGAAAATCCTCTCGTTTCCATAGAAACGTTACTCTATTTAGAAGGAGATGTCGTAGAACCTATAGTAATTCATAGCGACTCAATATCAGTGTTAATTCGTCAAAGTGAGGGAGCGAGGGATTCAGTAAAGAAGGAATAGTGCATCGGAAAGGAGATATTCGCATCCCAAAAGAAAATCCGGTCGTTTTCATAGAAACGTTACTCGACTTAGAAGGAGAAGTCATAGAACACATTGTATATCATAGCGACCCAATTTCTGTGTTAATTCGTGAAAGTGAGGGAGCGAGGGATGTACTAAAGAAGGAATAGTGCATAGGAAAGGCGATAGCCGCCCCCCAAAAGAATATCCTGTCGTGTCCGTAGAAAAGTTACACCAATTACAAGGAGAAGTAATGGATCCCATACTATTTCATAGCGACGTAATTTCTGTGATAATTCGTCAATGTGAGGGAGCGAGGGATGCAGTAAAGAAGGAATAGTGCATCGGAAAAAAGATACACGCCTCCTAAAAGAAAATCCTGTCGTTTCCATAGAAACGTTACTCGATTTAGTAGGAGAGGTCATAGAACCCATAGTATTTCATAGCGACGTAATTTCTGTGATAATTCGTCAATGTGAGGGAGCGAGGGATGCAGTAAAGAACGAGTAGTGCATGGGAAAGGAGATACTCGCCTCCCAAAAGTAAATCCTTTCGTTTTCATAGATACGTTACTCGATTTTGAAGGAGAAGTCATAGAACACATGGTATTGCATAACGACGCAATTTCTGTGTTAATTCGTCAATGTGAGAGAGCAAGGGATGGAGTAAAGGAGGAATAGTGCATCTGAAAGGAGATACTCGCCTCCCAAAACAAAATCCTGTCGTTTCCATAGAAACGGTACTCGATTTAGAAGGAGAATTCATAGAACCCATAATATTTCATAGCGACGAAATTTCTGTGTTAATTCGTCAATGTGAGAGGGCGAGGGATGCAGTAAATAAGGAATAGTGCATCAGAAGAGAGATACTCGCGTCCCAAAAGAGGATCCTGTCGTTTCTATAGAAACGTTACTCGATTTAGAAGGAGAAGTCACGGAACCCATAGTATTTCATAGCGTCTCAATTTCAGTGATAATTCGTCAAAGTGAGGGAGCGAGGGGTGCAGTAAAGAAGGAATAGTGCATCAGAAAAGAGATACTCGCCTCCCAAAGAAAATCCTGTCGTTTCCATAGAAACGTTACTCGATTTAGAAGGAGAAGTCATGGAACCCATAGTATTTCATAGCGACTCAATTTCTGTGTTAATTCGTCAAGTGAAGGAGCGAGGGATGCAGTAGAGAAAGAATAGTGCATCAGAAAAGAGATAATCGCCTCCCAAAAGAAAATCCTGTCGTTGCAATACAGACGTTATTTGATTTAGAAGGAGAAGTCATAGAACCCATAGTATTTCATAGCGACGCAGTTTCTGTGTTAATTCGTCAATGTGAGGGTGCGAGTGATGCAGTACAGAGGGAATAGTGCATCGGAAAGGAGATACTCGATTCTCAAAAGAAAATCCTGTCTTTTCCATAGAAGCGTTACTCGATTTAGAAGGGGAAGTCATAGAACCCATAGTATTTCACAGCGATACAATTTCAGCGTGAATTTGTCAGTGTAAGTTAGCGAGGGATCCAGTAATGAAAGAATAGTGCATCGGAAAAGATATACTCGACTCCCATAAGAAAATCCTTTAATTTCCATAGAAACGTTACTCGACTGGGAAGGAGAATGCGTGGAACCCATAGTATTTCGTAGCGACGCAATTTCTGTGTTAATTCGTCAAACTGAGTAAGCGAGGGATGCAGTAGAGAAGGAATAGTACATCGGAAACGAGAAACACGTATCCCAAAAGGAAATCCAGTCGTTTCCTTAGAAACGTTACTCGATTTAGAAGGAGAAGGCATAGAACACATAGTATTTAATAGTGATTCAATTTCAGTGTTAATTCGTCAAAGTTAGGGAGCGAGGGATGCAGTAAAGATGGAATAGTGCATCGCAAAGGAGATACTCGCCTCCCAAACGAAAATCCTCTCGTTTCCATAGAAACGTTACTCGGTTTAGAAGGAGAAGTCATAGAACTCATAGTACTCCATAGCGACGCAATTTCTGTGTTAATTCGTCATTGTGAGGGAGCAAGGGATGCACTAAAGAACGAGTAGTGCATGGGAAGGGAGATACTCGCCTCCCAAAAGAAAATACTGTCAATTATATAGATATGTTACTCGATTTTGAAGGAGAAGTCATAGAACTCATAGTATTTCATAATGACGCAATTTCTGTGTTAATTCGTCAATGTGAGAGAGCGAGGGATGGAGTAAAGGAGGAATAGTGCATCTGAAAGGAGATACTCGCCTCCCAAAACAAAATCCTGTCGTTTCCATAGAAACGTTACTCGATTTTGAAGGAGAATTCATAGAACCCATAATATTTCATAGCGTCAAAATTTCTGTGTTAATTCGTCAATGTGAGGGAGCAAGGGATGCAGTGAAGAAGGAATAGTGCACCGGAAAGGAGATACTTGCCTCCCAAAAGAAAATCCAGTCGGTTCCGTAGAAACGTTACTCGATTGAGAAGGAGAAGTCATAGAACACGTAGTATTTCATAGCGACGCTATTTCTGTATTAATTCGTCAATGTGAGAGAGTGAGTGATGCCGTAATGAAGGAATAGTGCATCGGAAAGGAGATACTCGTATCAAAATAGGAAATCCTGTCATTTCCATAGAAACGCTACTCGATTTAGAAGGAGAAGTCACAGAACCCATAGTATATCATAGCGACCCAACATCTCTGTTAATTCGTCAAGATGAGGGAGTGAGGGATGCAGTAAAGAAGGAGTAGTACATCGGAAAGGAGATACTCGTTTCCCAAAAGAAAATCCTGTCGTTTCCAATCGAAACGTTACTCGAATAAGAAGGCAAAGTCATAGAACTCATAGTATTTCATAGCGACGCAATTTCAGTGTTAATTCGTCTATGTGAGAGACCGAGGGATGGAGTAAAGAAGGGATAAACCACCGGAAAGGAGATACTCTTCCCCCAAAATAAAATCCTGACGTTCCCATACAAATGTTACTCGATTTAGAAGGTGAATTCATTGGACCCATAGTATCTCATAGCGACGCAATTTTTGTGATAATTTGTCAACGTGAGGGGGCGAGGGATGCAGTAAAGAAGGAATAGTGCATTGAAAAGGAGATACTCGCCTCCCAAAGGAAAATCCTGTGGTTTTCATAGAAGGAGAAGACATAGAACCCATAGTATTTCATAGCGGCGCAATTTCAGTGTTAATTCGTCAATGTCAGAGAGCGAGGGATGCAGTAAAGAGGGAATAGTGCATCGGAATAGTTATACTCGACTCACAAAGCAAAATCCTTTCAATTCCATAGAAACGTTATTCGACTGGGAAGGAAAATGCGTAGAGCGCATAGTATTTCGTAGCGACCCTATTTCTGTGTTAATTCGGCAAAGTGAGGGAGGGAGGGATGCAGTAAAGAATGAATACTGCATCCGAAAAGTGAAACTCGCCTCCCAAAAGAAAATCCTCACGTTTACATAGACACGTTACTCGATTAAGAAGGAGAAATCATAGAACCCATAGTATTTAATAGCGACGAAAATTCTGTGATAATTCGTCAATGTGAGGGACCGAAGGACTCAGTAATGATGGAATAGTGCATCAGAAACGAGATACTCGCCTCCCAAATCAAAATCAGGTCGTTGCCATAAAAAGGTTACGCGACTGGGAAGGAGAATGCATGCAACCCATAGTATTTCATAGCGACTCAATTTCAGTGTTAATTGGTCAACGTGAGGGCGCGAGGGATGCAGTAAAGATGGAAAAGTGCTTCGGAAAAGGTATACTTGACTCCCTAAATAAAATCCTTTCATTTCCATAGAAACGTTACTCGACTATGAAAGTGAATGCGTGGAATCCATTGTATTTCACAGCGACGCAATTTCTGTGTTAATTCGTCAAAGTGAGATAGCGATTGATGCCGTAAAGAAGGAATAGTGCATCAGAAAGGAGATACTCGCCATCCAAAGAGAATCCTGTCGTTGCCATAGAAACGTTACTCGAATTAGAAGGAGATGTCATAGAACCCATAGTATATCATAGCGACGCAAATTCATTGTTAATTCGACAAGGTGAGGGAGCGAGGGATTCAGTAAGGAAGGAGTAGTGCATCGGAGACGAAATACTCGCCTCCCAATAAAAATCCTGTCGCTTCTATAGAAACGTTACTCGATTTAGAAGGAGATGTCATAGAACCCATAGTATTTCATAGCGACGCAATTTCAGTGTTAATTCGTCAATGTCGGAGCGAGGGATGCCGTAAAGAAGGAATAGTGCATCGGAAAAGATACACTCCACTCCCAATTGAAAATCCTGTCATTTCCATAGAAACGTTATTCGACTGGGAAGGAGAATGTGTAAAACGCATAGTATTTCGTAGCGACGTAATTTCTGTGTTAATTCGTCAAAGTGAGGGATCGAGAGATGCAGTAAAGAAGGAAATATTGCATTAGAAAGGAGATGCTCGTCTCCCAATAAAAAATCCTGTCGTTTCCATAGAAACGTTACTCGATTTAGAAGGAGAAGTCGTAGAAAACATAGTATTTCATAGCGACGCAATTTCAGTGTTATTTCGTCAATGTGAGAGCGCAAGGGATGCAGTAAAGAAGGAATAGTGAATCGGAAAAGATATACTACACTCCCAATAGAAAATCCTTTCATTTCCATAGAAACGTAACTCGACTGGATGGAGAATGGGTGGAATCCATAATTTTTCGTAGCGACGCAATTTCTGTGTTAATTCGTCAAAGTGAGGGAGCGAGTGATGTAGTAAAGAAGGAATAGTGCATCGGAAAGGAGATACTCGCTTCCCAAAAGAAAATCCTGTTGTTTCCATAGAAACGTTACTCGATTTAGAAGGAGCAGTCATAGAACCCATAGTATTTCATAGCGACGTAATTTCTGTGTTAATTCGTCAATATGAGGGAGCGAGGGATGCAGTAAGGAAGGAATGGTGCATCGGAATGGAAGTACTCGTACCCAAAAGAAAATCCTGTCGTTTCCATAGAAACGTTGCTCGATTTAGAAGGGGAGGTCATAGAACTCATAGTATTTCATAGCCCCGAAATATCTGTGTTAATTCGTCAATATGAGGGAGCGGGCGATGCAGTAAAGATGGAATAGTGCATCGCAAAAAAGATACTCGTATCCCAAACGAAAATCCTGTCGTTTCCATTGAAACGTTACGCGATTTAGACGGAGATGTCATAGCACACATAGTATTTCATAGCGACGCCATTTCATTGTTAATTAGTCATAGTGAGTCAGCGAGGGATGCAGTAAAGAAGGAATAGTGCATCGGAAAGGAGATACTCGTATCCTAAAATAAAATCCTGTCTTATCCATAGATACGTTACCCGATTTGGAAGGTGTTGTCATAGAAACCGTAGTATTTCATAGCGACGCTATTTCTGTGTTAATTCGTCAAAGGGAGGAAGCGAGAGATGCAGGAAAGGAGAAATAGTGCATCGGAAAGGAGACAGTCGTATCCCAAAGGAAAATGCCGTTGTATCCATATAAACGTTAATTGATTTAGAAGGGGATGTCAAATAACCCATAGTATTTCGTAGCGACGCAATTTCTGTGTTAAATCGTGAATGTGAGGGGGCGAGGGATGCAGTAAAGAAGGAATAGTACATCGGAAAGTAGACAGTCGTATCCCAAAAGAAAATCCTGTTTTTTCCATGGAAACGTCACTCGATTTAGAAAGAAAAGTCATAGAAGCCATAGTATTTCATATCCCGGCAATTTCTGTGTTAATTCGTCCATGTGAGGGAGCGAGAGATGCAGTAATGAAAGAATAGTGCATCGGAATGGAAATAGTCGTTTCCCAAAAGGTAATCCTTTCGATTCCATAGATACGCTATTCGATTGAGAAGGAGAAGACATAGAAACCATAGTATATCATAGCGACGCAATGTCTGTGTTAATCCGTCAATGTGAGGGAGCGAGGAATGCAGTAAAGAAGGTATAGTGCATCGGAAAGGAGATATTCGTATCCCAAAAGAAAACTCAGTAGTTTCCATAGAAACATCAGTCGATATAGAAGGAGACGTCATGGAACACACAGTATTTCATAGCGACGCAATTTCTGTATTAATTCGTCAATGTGAGTTAGCGAGGGATGCAGTAAAGGAGGAATAGTGCATCGAAAAGGTGATACTCGTATCCCAAAAGAAAATTCAGTCGTTTCCATAGAAACGTTACTCGATTTAGAAGCAGATGTCATGCAACGCAAAGAATTTCATGGCGATGCAATTTCTGTGTTAATTCGTCAATGTGAGGGAGCGAGGGATGCTGAAAAGTAGGAATAGTGCATCGAAAAGGAGTTACTCGTATCCCAAAAGAACATCCAATCGTTTCCATAGAAACGTTTTTCGATTTAGAAGAGGTGTCATAGAACCCATAGTATTTCATAGCGACACAATTTCTGTGTTAATTCGTCAATCCTAGGGAGCGAGGGTTGCAGTAAAGGAGGAATAGTGCATCGGAAAAGACGCAGTCGTATCCCAAAAGAAAATCCTGTCGTGTCCATAGAAACGTTACTTGATTTAGATGGAGAAGCCATAGAACCCATAGTATTTCATGGCGACGCAATTTCAGTGTAAATTCGTTAATGAGAGTGTGCGAGGGAAGCAGTAATGAAGGAATAGTGCATCGTAATAAAGATAGTCGTTTCCCAAAAGAAAATCCTCTCGTTTCCATAGAAATGTTACTCGATTTGGATGGAGATGTCATAGAACCCATTGTAATACATAGCGACGCAATTTCTGTGTTAATTCGTCAATTTGAGGGAGCGAGGGATGCAGTAAAGAAATAATAGTGCATCGGAAAGGATATACTCGTATCCCAAAAGAAAATCCTATCGTTTCCATAGAAACGTCACTCGATTTGGAAGGAGATGTCATAGGACCCATGGTATTTCATAGCGACGCAATTTCCGTGTTAACTAGTCAATGTGTGGGAGCGAGGGTTGCAGTAAAGAAGGAATGGTGCATCGGAAAGGGAATACTCGAATCCCAAAAGATAATCCAGTCGTATCCATAGAAATGTTACTCGATTTAGCCGGAGATGACATAAAATACATAGTATTTCATAGCGACGCAATTTATGTGTTAAATCATCAATGTGAGGTTGCAAAGGATGCAGTAACGAAGTATTAGTGCGTCGGAAAGGAGGAAGTCGTAACCCATCAGAAAATCCTGTCCTTTCCATAGAAACGTAACTCGATTTAGAAGTAGAAGTCTTAGAACCTATAGTATATCATAGCGACGCAATTTCTGTGTTAATTCGTCAATGTGAGGGCGCGAGGAATGCAGTTAAGAAGGAATAGTTCATCGGAAAGGAGATACTCGTATCCCAAAAGAAAATCCAGTTGTTTCCATAGAAACGTTACTCGATTTAGAAGGAGATGTCATTGGACCCATAGTAAATCATAGCGACGCAATTTCCGCGTTAATTCGTCGATGTGAGGGAGCGCGGGATGCAGTAAAGAAGGAATAGTGCATCGGAAAGGAGTTAGTCGTATCCCAAAAGAAAATTCTGTCGTTTCCATAGAAACGTTGCTCGATTTAGAAGGAGATGTCATGGAACCCATAGTTTTCGAAGCGACGCAATTTTTGTGTTTATTCGTCAATGTGAGGGAGCGAGGGATGCAGTAAGGAAGGATTAGTGCATCGAAAAGGTGATACTCGTATCCCAAAAGAAAATCCAGCCGTTTCCATAGTAACATTACTCGATTTAGAAGGAGAAGTCATAGAACCCACACTATTACATAGCGACGCTATATCTGTGTTAATTCGTCAATGTGAGGGAGCGAGGGATGCAGTAACGAAAGAACAGTGCATCGGAAAGGAGAATGCCGTATTCCAAAAGAAAATACTGTCTTTTCCATAGAAACGTTACTCGAATTAGAAGGAGAAGTCATAGGACACTTAGTATTTCGTAGCGACGTAAAGTCTGTGTTAATTCGTCAATGTGAGGGAGCGAGGGATGCAGTAAAGAAGGAATAGTGCATCGGAAAGAAGATTTGTACGAAAAGAAAATCCTGTCGTTTACATTGAAACGTTACTCGATTTAGAGGGAGATGTCATACCCCCAATAGTATTTCATAGCGACGCAATTTCTGTGTTAATTCGTCAATGTGAGGGAGCGAGGGATGCAGTTAAGAAGGAATAGTGCATCGGAAAGGAGATACTCGTATCCCAAAAGAACTCCTGTGGTTTCCATAGAAACGTTACTCGATTTAGAAAGAGAAGTCATAGAACACATAGTATATCATAGCGACGCACTGTCTGTGTTAAATCGTCAATATGAGGGAGCGAGGGATGCAGTAAAGAAGGAATAGTGCATCGGACAGGAGATTGTCGTTACCCAAAAGAAAATCCTGCCGTTTCCACAGAGACATTACTCGATTTGGAAGGAGATGTCATAGAACCCATAGTAATTCATAGCGGCGCAATTTCTGTGTTAATTCGTCAAGGTGAGGGAGCGAGAGATGCAGTAAAGGTGGAATAGTGCATCGGAAAGGAGGTAGTCGTATCCCAAAAGAAAATCCTCTCGTTTCCATAGAAACGTTGCTCGATTTAGAAGGAGAAGTCATAGAACCCATAGTATTTCATAGCGACGCAATTTCCGTGTTAATTCGTCAATGTGAGGGAGCGAGGGATGCAGTAAAGAAGGAATAGTGCACCGGAAAGGGGATACTCGTATCCCAAAAGAAAATCCAGTCGTCTCCATAGAAACATTACACGATTTAGGCAGAGGAGTCATGGGACATGTAAAATTTCATAGCGACGCAATTTCAGTGTTAGTTCGTCAATGTGAGGGAGCGAGGGATGCAGTAAAGAAGGAATGGTGCATCGGAAAGGGAATACTCGAATCCCAAAAGATAATCCAGTCGTATCCATAGAAATGTTACTCGATTTAGCCGGAGATGACATAAAACACATAGTATTTCATAGCGAAGCAGTTTATGTGTTAATTCATCAATGTGAGGTTGCAAAGGATGCAGTAACGAAGAATTAGTGCGTCGGAAAGGAGGAAGTCGTTACCCATCAGAAAATCCTGTCCTTTCCATAGAAACGTAACTCGATTTAGAAGTAGAAGTCTTAGAACCTATAGTATATCATAGCGACGCAATTTCTGTGTTAATTCGTCAATGTGTGGGCGCGAGGAATGCAGTTAAGAAGGAATAATGCATCGGAAAGGAGATACTCGTATCCCAAAAGAAAATCCAGTTGTTTCCATAGAAACGTTACTCGATTTAGAAGGAGATGTCATTGAACCCATAGTATATCATAGCGACGCAATTTCCGTGTTAATTCGTCGATGTGAGGGAGCGCGGGATGCAGTAAAGAAGGAATAGTGCATCGGAAAGGGGATACTCGAATCCCAAAAGATAATCCAGTCGTTTCCATAGAAATGTTACTCGATTTAGACTGAGATGACACAGAACACATAGTGTTTCATAGCGACGCAATTTATGTGTTTATTCGTCAATGTGAGGGAGCGAAGGATGCAGTAACGAAGAATTAAAGCGTCGGAAAGGAGGAAGTCGTTACCCATAAGAAAATCCTGTCTTTTCCATAGAAACGTAACTCGGTTTAGAAGGAGAAGTCTTGTAACCTATAGTATATCATAGCGACGCAATATCTGTGTTAATTCGTCAATGTGAGCGAGCGCGGGATGCAGTAAAGAAGGAATAGTGCATCGGAGAGGAGACAGTCCATCCCAAAGGAAAAAAACCTGTCGTTTCCATAGAAACGTTACTCGATGTGGAAGGAGATGTCATAGAACCCATAGTATATCATAGCGACGAATTTTCAGTGTTAATTCGTTAATGTGATGGAGCGAGGGATGCAGTAAAGAAGGAATAGTGTATCGTAATGGTGATATTCGTATCCCCAATAAAATCGTGTTGTTTCCATACAAACGTTACTCGATTTAGTAGGAGTTGTCTTAGAAGCCATAGTGTATTATAGCGACGCCATTTCTGTGTTAATTCGTCAATCTGAGGGAGCGAAGAATGCAGTAAAGAAGGAATAGCGCATCGGAAGGGGGCTACTCGTATCCCAAAAGAAAATCCTGTCATTTCCATAGAAACGTTACTCGATTTAGAGGGAGAAGTCATAGAATCCATAGTATTTCATAGCGACGCAATTTCTGTGTTAATTCTTCAATGTGAGGGAGCGAGGGTTGCAGAAAAGGAGGAATAGTGCATCGGAATGGGGATACTCCTATCCTAAAAGAAAATCCTGTCGATTCTACAGGAACGTTACTCGATTTAGAAGGAGAAGTCATAGAACTCATGGTATACCATAGCGACGCAATTTCTGTGTTAATTCGTCAAAGTGAGGGAGCGAGGAATGCAGTAAAAAAGGAATAGAGCATCGGAAGGGGGGTACTCGTATCCCAAAAGAAAATTTTGTCGTTTCCATAGAACGTTACTCGATTTAGAAGGAGAAGTCATAGAAAACAAGGTATACCATAGCGACGCAATTTCTGTGTTAATTCGTCAATCTGAGGGAGCGAAGAATGCAGTAAAGAAGGAATAGCGCATCGGAAGGGGGCCACTCGTATCCCAAAAGAAAATCCTGTCGTTTCCATAGAAACGTTACTCGATTTAGAGGGAGAAGTCATAGAATCCATAGTATTTCATAGCGACGCAATTTCTGTGTTAATTCTTCAATGTGAGGGAGCGAGGGATGCAGTATGGAAGGAATAGTGCATCGGAAAGGAGACAGTCATATACCAAGAGAAAATCATTTCGTTTCCATAGACACTTTTCTCGACTTAGAAGGGAATGTCATAGAACTCATTGTATATCATAGCGACGCAATTTCTGTGTTAATTCGTCAATGTGAGGGAGCGAGGGATGCAGAAAAAGAGGAATAGTGCATCGGAATGGGGATACTCCTATCCCAAAAGAAAATCCTGTCGATTCGATAGGAACGTTACTCGATTTAGAAGGAGAAGTCATAGAACCCATGGTATACCATAGCGACGCAATTTCTGTGTTAATTCGTTAATGTGAGGGAGCGTGGAATGCAGTTAAAAAGGAATAGAGCATCGGAAGGGGGGTACTCGTATCCCAAAAGAAAATCCTGTCGTTTCCATAGAAACGTTAATCGATTTAGAAGGAGAAGTCATAGGACACTTAGTATTTCGTAGCGACGCAAAGTCTCTGTTAATTCGTCAATGTGAGGGAGCGAGGGATGCAGTAAAGAAGGAATAGTGCGTCGGAAAGAAGATTTATCCGAAAAGAAAATCCTGTCGTTTACATTGAAACGTTACTCGATTTAGAAGGAGATGTCATACCACCAATAGTATTTCATAGCGACGCAATTTCTGTGTTAATTCGTCAATGTGTGGGAGCGAGGGATGCAGTTAAGAAGGAATAGTGCATCGGAAAGGAGATACTCGTATCCCAAAAGAACTCTTGTGGTTTCCATAGAAACGTTACTCAATTTAGAAATAGAAGTCATAGAACACATAGTATATCATAGCGACGCACTGTCTGTGTTAAATCGTCAATATGAGGGAGCGAGGGATGCAGTAAAGAAGGAATAGTGCATCGAACAGGAGATTGTCGTTTCCCAATAGAAAATCCTGCCGTTTCCACAGAAACATTACTCGATTTGGAAGGAGATGTCATAGAACCCATAGTATTTCATAGCGTCGCAATTTCTGTGTTAATTCGTCAATGTGAGGGAGCGATAGTTGCAGTAAAGATGGAATAGTGTATCGGAAAGGAGATATTCGTGTTCCAAAAGAACATTCTGTCGTTTCCATACAAACATTCCTCGATTTAGATGGAGAAGTCATAGAAACCATAGTATATCATAGCGATTCTATTTCTGTGTTAATTCGTCAATGTGAGGGAGCGAGGAATGCAGTAAAGAAGGAATAGTGCATCGGAGAGGAGACAGTCTATCCAAAAGGAAAAAAACCTGTCGTTTCCATAGAAACGTTACTCGATTTGGAAGGAGGTGTCATAGAACCCATAGTATATCATAGCGACGAATTTTCAGTGTTAATGCGTTAATGTGATGGAGCGAGGGATGCAGTAAAGAAGGAATAGTGTATCGTAAAGGTGATAGTCGTATCCCCAATAAAATCGTGTTGTTTCCACAGAAACGTTACTCGATTTAGTAGGAGTTGTCTTAGAAGCCATAGTATATCATAGCGACGCATTTTCAGGGTTAATTCGTCAATGTGAGGGAGCGAGGGATGCAGTAAGGAAGGAATAGTGTATTGGTAAGGAGATAATCGCATCCAAAAAGAAAATCCAGTCGTTACCATACAAACGTTACTCGATTTAGAAAGAGTTGTCATAGAACCCATAGTATATCATAGCGACGCAATTTCTGTGTTAATTCGTCAATGTGAGGGCGCGAGGAATGCAGTTAAGAAGGAATAGTTCATCGGAAAGGAGATACTCGTATCCCAAAAGAAAATCCAGTTGTTTCCATAGAAACGTTACTCGATTTAGAAGGAGATGTCATTGGACCCATAGTAAATCATAGCGACGCAATTTCCGCGTTAATTCGTCGATGTGAGGGAGCGCGGGATGCAGTAAAGAAGGAATAGTGCATCGGAAAGGAGTTAGTCGTATCCCAAAAGAAAATTCTGTCGTTTCCATAGAAACGTTGCTCGATTTAGAAGGAGATGTCATGGAACCCATAGTTTTCGAAGCGACGCAATTTTTGTGTTTATTCGTCAATGTGAGGGAGCGAGGGATGCAGTAAGGAAGGATTAGTGCATCGAAAAGGTGATACTCGTATCCCAAAAGAAAATCCAGCCGTTTCCATAGTAACATTACTCGATTTAGAAGGAGAAGTCATAGAACCCACACTATTACATAGCGACGCTATATCTGTGTTAATTCGTCAATGTGAGGGAGCGAGGGATGCAGTAACGAAAGAACAGTGCATCGGAAAGGAGAATGCCGTATTCCAAAAGAAAATACTGTCTTTTCCATAGAAACGTTACTCGAATTAGAAGGAGAAGTCATAGGACACTTAGTATTTCGTAGCGACGTAAAGTCTGTGTTAATTCGTCAATGTGAGGGAGCGAGGGATGCAGTAAAGAAGGAATAGTGCATCGGAAAGAAGATTTGTACGAAAAGAAAATCCTGTCGTTTACATTGAAACGTTACTCGATTTAGAGGGAGATGTCATACCCCCAATAGTATTTCATAGCGACGCAATTTCTGTGTTAATTCGTCAATGTGAGGGAGCGAGGGATGCAGTTAAGAAGGAATAGTGCATCGGAAAGGAGATACTCGTATCCCAAAAGAACTCCTGTGGTTTCCATAGAAACGTTACTCGATTTAGAAAGAGAAGTCATAGAACACATAGTATATCATAGCGACGCACTGTCTGTGTTAAATCGTCAATATGAGGGAGCGAGGGATGCAGTAAAGAAGGAATAGTGCATCGGACAGGAGATTGTCGTTACCCAAAAGAAAATCCTGCCGTTTCCACAGAGACATTACTCGATTTGGAAGGAGATGTCATAGAACCCATAGTAATTCATAGCGGCGCAATTTCTGTGTTAATTCGTCAAGGTGAGGGAGCGAGAGATGCAGTAAAGGTGGAATAGTGCATCGGAAAGGAGGTAGTCGTATCCCAAAAGAAAATCCTCTCGTTTCCATAGAAACGTTGCTCGATTTAGAAGGAGAAGTCATAGAACCCATAGTATTTCATAGCGACGCAATTTCCGTGTTAATTCGTCAATGTGAGGGAGCGAGGGATGCAGTAAAGAAGGAATAGTGCACCGGAAAGGGGATACTCGTATCCCAAAAGAAAATCCAGTCGTCTCCATAGAAACATTACACGATTTAGGCAGAGGAGTCATGGGACATGTAAAATTTCATAGCGACGCAATTTCAGTGTTAGTTCGTCAATGTGAGGGAGCGAGGGATGCAGTAAAGAAGGAATGGTGCATCGGAAAGGGAATACTCGAATCCCAAAAGATAATCCAGTCGTATCCATAGAAATGTTACTCGATTTAGCCGGAGATGACATAAAACACATAGTATTTCATAGCGAAGCAGTTTATGTGTTAATTCATCAATGTGAGGTTGCAAAGGATGCAGTAACGAAGAATTAGTGCGTCGGAAAGGAGGAAGTCGTTACCCATCAGAAAATCCTGTCCTTTCCATAGAAACGTAACTCGATTTAGAAGTAGAAGTCTTAGAACCTATAGTATATCATAGCGACGCAATTTCTGTGTTAATTCGTCAATGTGTGGGCGCGAGGAATGCAGTTAAGAAGGAATAATGCATCGGAAAGGAGATACTCGTATCCCAAAAGAAAATCCAGTTGTTTCCATAGAAACGTTACTCGATTTAGAAGGAGATGTCATTGAACCCATAGTATATCATAGCGACGCAATTTCCGTGTTAATTCGTCGATGTGAGGGAGCGCGGGATGCAGTAAAGAAGGAATAGTGCATCGGAAAGGGGATACTCGAATCCCAAAAGATAATCCAGTCGTTTCCATAGAAATGTTACTCGATTTAGACTGAGATGACACAGAACACATAGTGTTTCATAGCGACGCAATTTATGTGTTTATTCGTCAATGTGAGGGAGCGAAGGATGCAGTAACGAAGAATTAAAGCGTCGGAAAGGAGGAAGTCGTTACCCATAAGAAAATCCTGTCTTTTCCATAGAAACGTAACTCGGTTTAGAAGGAGAAGTCTTGTAACCTATAGTATATCATAGCGACGCAATATCTGTGTTAATTCGTCAATGTGAGCGAGCGCGGGATGCAGTAAAGAAGGAATAGTGCATCGGAGAGGAGACAGTCCATCCCAAAGGAAAAAAACCTGTCGTTTCCATAGAAACGTTACTCGATGTGGAAGGAGATGTCATAGAACCCATAGTATATCATAGCGACGAATTTTCAGTGTTAATTCGTTAATGTGATGGAGCGAGGGATGCAGTAAAGAAGGAATAGTGTATCGTAATGGTGATATTCGTATCCCCAATAAAATCGTGTTGTTTCCATACAAACGTTACTCGATTTAGTAGGAGTTGTCTTAGAAGCCATAGTGTATTATAGCGACGCCATTTCTGTGTTAATTCGTCAATCTGAGGGAGCGAAGAATGCAGTAAAGAAGGAATAGCGCATCGGAAGGGGGCTACTCGTATCCCAAAAGAAAATCCTGTCATTTCCATAGAAACGTTACTCGATTTAGAGGGAGAAGTCATAGAATCCATAGTATTTCATAGCGACGCAATTTCTGTGTTAATTCTTCAATGTGAGGGAGCGAGGGTTGCAGAAAAGGAGGAATAGTGCATCGGAATGGGGATACTCCTATCCTAAAAGAAAATCCTGTCGATTCTACAGGAACGTTACTCGATTTAGAAGGAGAAGTCATAGAACTCATGGTATACCATAGCGACGCAATTTCTGTGTTAATTCGTCAAAGTGAGGGAGCGAGGAATGCAGTAAAAAAGGAATAGAGCATCGGAAGGGGGGTACTCGTATCCCAAAAGAAAATTTTGTCGTTTCCATAGAACGTTACTCGATTTAGAAGGAGAAGTCATAGAAAACAAGGTATACCATAGCGACGCAATTTCTGTGTTAATTCGTCAATCTGAGGGAGCGAAGAATGCAGTAAAGAAGGAATAGCGCATCGGAAGGGGGCCACTCGTATCCCAAAAGAAAATCCTGTCGTTTCCATAGAAACGTTACTCGATTTAGAGGGAGAAGTCATAGAATCCATAGTATTTCATAGCGACGCAATTTCTGTGTTAATTCTTCAATGTGAGGGAGCGAGGGATGCAGTATGGAAGGAATAGTGCATCGGAAAGGAGACAGTCATATACCAAGAGAAAATCATTTCGTTTCCATAGACACTTTTCTCGACTTAGAAGGGAATGTCATAGAACTCATTGTATATCATAGCGACGCAATTTCTGTGTTAATTCGTCAATGTGAGGGAGCGAGGGATGCAGAAAAAGAGGAATAGTGCATCGGAATGGGGATACTCCTATCCCAAAAGAAAATCCTGTCGATTCGATAGGAACGTTACTCGATTTAGAAGGAGAAGTCATAGAACCCATGGTATACCATAGCGACGCAATTTCTGTGTTAATTCGTTAATGTGAGGGAGCGTGGAATGCAGTTAAAAAGGAATAGAGCATCGGAAGGGGGGTACTCGTATCCCAAAAGAAAATCCTGTCGTTTCCATAGAAACGTTAATCGATTTAGAAGGAGAAGTCATAGGACACTTAGTATTTCGTAGCGACGCAAAGTCTCTGTTAATTCGTCAATGTGAGGGAGCGAGGGATGCAGTAAAGAAGGAATAGTGCGTCGGAAAGAAGATTTATCCGAAAAGAAAATCCTGTCGTTTACATTGAAACGTTACTCGATTTAGAAGGAGATGTCATACCACCAATAGTATTTCATAGCGACGCAATTTCTGTGTTAATTCGTCAATGTGTGGGAGCGAGGGATGCAGTTAAGAAGGAATAGTGCATCGGAAAGGAGATACTCGTATCCCAAAAGAACTCTTGTGGTTTCCATAGAAACGTTACTCAATTTAGAAATAGAAGTCATAGAACACATAGTATATCATAGCGACGCACTGTCTGTGTTAAATCGTCAATATGAGGGAGCGAGGGATGCAGTAAAGAAGGAATAGTGCATCGAACAGGAGATTGTCGTTTCCCAATAGAAAATCCTGCCGTTTCCACAGAAACATTACTCGATTTGGAAGGAGATGTCATAGAACCCATAGTATTTCATAGCGTCGCAATTTCTGTGTTAATTCGTCAATGTGAGGGAGCGATAGTTGCAGTAAAGATGGAATAGTGTATCGGAAAGGAGATATTCGTGTTCCAAAAGAACATTCTGTCGTTTCCATACAAACATTCCTCGATTTAGATGGAGAAGTCATAGAAACCATAGTATATCATAGCGATTCTATTTCTGTGTTAATTCGTCAATGTGAGGGAGCGAGGAATGCAGTAAAGAAGGAATAGTGCATCGGAGAGGAGACAGTCTATCCAAAAGGAAAAAAACCTGTCGTTTCCATAGAAACGTTACTCGATTTGGAAGGAGGTGTCATAGAACCCATAGTATATCATAGCGACGAATTTTCAGTGTTAATGCGTTAATGTGATGGAGCGAGGGATGCAGTAAAGAAGGAATAGTGTATCGTAAAGGTGATAGTCGTATCCCCAATAAAATCGTGTTGTTTCCACAGAAACGTTACTCGATTTAGTAGGAGTTGTCTTAGAAGCCATAGTATATCATAGCGACGCATTTTCAGGGTTAATTCGTCAATGTGAGGGAGCGAGGGATGCAGTAAGGAAGGAATAGTGTATTGGTAAGGAGATAATCGCATCCAAAAAGAAAATCCAGTCGTTACCATACAAACGTTACTCGATTTAGAAAGAGTTGTCATAGAACCCATAGTATTTCATAGCGACGCAATTTCTGTGTTAATTCGTCAATGTGAGGGAGCGAGGGATGCAGAAAAGAAGAAATCGTGCATCGGAAAGGAGACAGTTGTATCAAAAAAGAAAATGCTGTCGTCTCCATAGAAATGTTACTCGATTTAGAAGAAGATGTCATAGAACCCATAGTATTTCATAGCGACGCAATTTCTGTGTTAAATCGTCAATGTGAGGGAGCGAGGGATGCTGTAAAGAAGGAACAGAGCATCGGAAAGGAGATACTCGTATCCCAATAGAAAATCCAATCATTTCCATAGAAACGTTACTCGATTTAGAAGGAGGTGCCATAGAACCCACAGTATTTCATAGCCAAAAAATTTCTGTGTTAACATGTCAATGTGAGGGAGAGAGCGATGCAGTTAAGAAGGAATGGTGCATCGGAAAGGAGACAGTCGTATCCCAAATGAAAGTCCTGTCGTTTCCATAGAAACGTTACTCGATTCAGAAGGAGAAGTCATAGAGCCCATAGTATTTCATGGCGACGCAATTTCAGTGTTAACTCATTAATGTGAGGGAGCGAAGAATGCAGTAAAGAAGGAATAGTGCATCGTAAAGGAGATAGTCGTATCCCAAGAGGAAAATCCTATCGTTTCCATACAAACGTTAATATATTTAGAAGGAGAAGTCATAGATCCCATTGTATACCATAGCTTCGCAATTTCTGTGTTGATTCGTCAATGTGAGGGAGCGAGGGAAGCAGTAAAGAAGGAATAGTGCATCCGAAAGGTGATACGCGTATCCCAAAAGAAAATTCTGTCGTTTCGATAGAAACGTTACGCGATTTCGAAGGAGAAGTCATAGTACCCATAGTATTTCATAGCGACGCAATTTCCGTGTTAATTTGACAATGTGAGGTAGCGAGGTATGCAGTAAAGAAGGAATAGTGCATCGGAAAGGAAATACACGTATTTCAAAAGAAAATCCTGTCATTTCCATAGAAACGATATCCGATCTAGGAGGAAAAATCATGGAACCGATAGTAATTCATAGCGACGCAATTTCTGTGTTAATCCGTCAATGCGAGTTTGCGAGGCATGCACTAAAGATGGAATAGTACATCGGAAAGGAGATACACGTATCCCAAAAGAAAATCCAGTCGTTGCCATAGAAACGTTACTCTATTTGGAAGGAGATGTCATAGAACCCATAGTATATCATAGCGACAGAATTTCAGTGTTAATTCGTCAATGTGAGGAAGCGAGGGATGCAGTAAAGAAGGAATAGTGCATAGGAAAGGAGACAGTCTAATCCGAAAAGAAAATCATGTCGTTTCCATCGAAACGTTACTCGATTTAGAAGGAGAAGTCATAGAACCCTAAGAAATTCATAGCGACGCAATTTCTGCGTTAATTCATCAATGTGAGGGAGCGAGGGATGAAGTAAATAAGGAATAGTGCATCGGAAAGGAGATAGTTGTATCCCGAAACGAGATCCTGTCGTTTCCATAGAAACGTTACTCGATTTAGAAGGAGAAGTTATAGAACCCATAGTAAATTATGGCGACGCAATTTCTCTGCTTATTCGTCAATCTGAGGGAGCGAGGGTTGTAGTAAATAACTAATAGTGCATCGGAAAGGAGGTACTCGTATCATAAAAGAAAATCCAGTTGCTTTCATAGAAACGTTACTCGATTTAGAAGGACAATCACAGAACAAATAGTATATCATAGCGACGCAATTTCTGTTATAATTCGTCAATGTGAGGGTGCGAGGGATGCAGTAAAGAAGGAATAGTGCAACGGAAAGGAGATACTCGTATACCAAAAGAAAATCCTGTCGTTTCAATAGAAACGTTACTCGATTTAGAAGGGGAAGTCATGGACCACATAGTATTTCATAGCGACGCAATTCCTGCTATAATTCGTCAATGTGAGGGAGCGAGGGATGCAGTAAAGAAGGAATACTGCATCGGTAAGGAGATAGTCGTAACCAAAAAGAAAATCCTGTCGTTTCAATAGAAACGTCACTCAATTTAGAAGGAGAAGTCATAGAACCCATAGTATTTCATAGCGAAGCAATTTCTGTGTTAATTCGTCAATGTGAGGGAGCGAGGGATGCAGTAAAGAAGGCATAGTGCATCGGAAAGGAGATACCCGTATCGTAAAGGAAAATCCTGTTGTTTCCATAGAAACGTTACTCGATTTAGAAGGAGATGTCTTAGAACCAATGGTATTTGATAGCGACGCAACTTCGGTATTAATTTGCCTATGTGAGGGAGCGAGGGATGCAGTTAAGAGGGTATAGTGCATCGGAAAAGAGATACACGTATCCCGATAGAAAATCCGCATGTTTCCATAGAAACGTTACTCGATTTAGAAGGAGAAGTCTTAGATCCCATTGTATTTCATAGCGACTCAATTTCTGTGTTAATTCGTGAATGTGAGCTAGCGAGGGAAGCAGTAAAGAAGGAATAGTGCGTCGGAAAGGAGATACTCCTATACCAAAAGAAAATCCTGTCGTTTCCATAGAAACGTTACTCGATTTAGAAGGAGAAGTCATAGAACTCATAGTATTTCCATGCGACGCAATTTCTGTGTTAATTCGTCAATGTGAGGGAGCGAGGGATGCAGTTAAGAAGGAATAGTGCAGCGGAAAGGAGATAGTCGTATCCCAAATGAAAATCCTGTCGTTTCCATAGAAACGTTACTCGTTTTAGAAGGAGAAGTCATAGAACCCATAGTATTTCATAGCGACACAATTTCATTGTTAATTCGTCAATGTGTGGGAGCGAGATATGCAGTAAAGAAGGAATAGTGCAACGGAAAGGAGATACTCGTATCCCAAAAGAAAATCCTGTCGTTCCCATAGAAACGTTTCTCGATTTAGAAGGAGAAGTCTTAGAACCAATTGTATTTGATAGCGACGCAACTTCGGTATTAATTTGCCTATGTGAGGGAGCGAGGGATGCAGTTAAGAGGGTATAGTGCATCGGAAGGGAGATACACGTATCCCAATAGAAAATCCGCATGTTTCCATAGAAACGTTACTCGATTTAGAAGTAGAAGTCTTAGAACCCATAGTATTTCATAGCGACCCAATTTCTGTGTTAATTCGCCAATGTGAGGGAGCGAGGGATGCAATTAAGAAGGAATAGTGCATCGGAAAGGAGATAGTCGTATCCCAAAAGGAAATCCTATCGTTTCCATAGAAACGTAACTCGAATTAGAAGGAGACGTCATATAACCCATAGTATTTCATAGCGACGCAATTTCTGTGTTAATTCGTCAAAGTGAGGGAGCGAGGGACGCTGTAAAGAAGGAATAGTGCATCGGAAAGGAGATACTCGTATACCAAAAGAAAATCCTGTCGTTTCCATAGAAACGTTACTCGATTTAGAAGAAGAAGTCATATAACACATAGTATTTCATAGCGACGCAATTTCTGTGTTAATTCGTCAATGTGAGCGAGCGAGAGATGCAGTACAGAAGGAATAGTGCATCGGAAAGGAGGTACTCGTATCATAAATGAAAATCCTGTCGTTTCCGTAGAAACGTTTCTCGATTTAGAAGGAGAAGTCATGGAACACATAGTATTTCATAGCGACGCAATTTCTGTGTTAATTCGTCAAAGTGAGGGAGCGAGGGACGTAGTAAAGAAGGAATAGTGCATCGGAGAGGGATACTCGTCTCCCAAAAGAATATCCTGACGTTTGCATAGAAACATTACTCGATTTAGAAGGAGAAGTCATAGAACACATAGTATTTCATAGCGACGCAATTTCTGTGCTAATTCGTCAAAGTGAGGGAGCGAGTGATGCAGTAAGTAGGGAATAGTGCATCAGAAAGGAGATATTCGTGTTCCAAAAGAAAATGCTGTCGTTTCCATACAAACATTCCTCGATTTAGATGGAGAAGTCATAGAAACCATAGTATATCATAGCGATTCTATTTCTGTGTTAATTCGTCAGTGTGAGGGAGCGAAGAATGCAGTAGAGAAGGAATAGTGCATCGGAAAGGATTTACTCTTATCCCAATGGAAAATCCTGTCGTTTCCATAGAAACGTTACTGCATTTAGTAGGAGATGTCGTAGAACCCATAGTATATTATAGCGACACATTTTCAGTGTTAATTCGTCAATGTGAGGGAGCGAGGAATGCAGTAAAGAAGGAATAGTGCATCGGAGAGGAGACAGTCTATCCAAAAGGAAAAAAACCTGTCGTTTCCATAGAAACGTTACTCGATTTGGAAGGAGATGTCATAGAACCCATAGTATATCATAGCGACGAATTTTCAGTGTTAATGCGTTAATGTGATGGAGCGAGGGATGCAGTAAAGAAGGAATAGTGTATCGTAAAGGTGATAGTCGTATCCCCAATAAAATCGTGTTGTTTCCACAGAAACGTTACTCGATTTAGTAGGAGTTGTCTTAGAAGCCATAGTATATCATAGCGACGCATTTTCAGGGTTAATTCGTCAATGTGTGGGAGCGAGAGATGCAGTAAAGAAGGCATAGAGCATCGGAAAGGTGATACTCGTATCCCAAACGAAAATCCTGTCGTTTCTATAGAAACGTTATTCGATATAGAAGGAGAAGACATAGAACACATAATATTCCATAGCGTCGCAATTTCCTGGTTAATTCTTCAATGTGAGGGAGCCAGTGATGCAGTAAAGAAGGAATAGTGCATCGGAAAGGAGATACTCGTATCCCAAAAGAAAATCCAATCGTTTCCGTAGAAGCGTAACTCGATTTTGGAGGAGATGTCTTAGAACCAAAGGTATTTCATAGCGACGCAATTTCTGTGTTAATTTGCCTATGTGAGGGAGCGAGGGATGCAGTTAAGAGGGAATAGTGCATCGGAAAGGAGATACACGTATCCCAATAGAAAATCCTGACGTTTCCATAGAAACGTTACTCGATTTAGAAGGAGAATTCATAGAACCCATAGTATTTCATAGCGACGCAATTTCTGTGTTAATTCGTCAATGTGAGGGAGCGAGGGAAGCAGTAAAGAAGGAATAGTGCTTCGGAAAGGAGATACTCCTATACCAAAAGAAAATCTTGTCGTTTAAATAGAAACGTTACTCGTTTTAGAGGGAGAAGTCATAGCACCAATAGTATTTCATAGCGACGTAATTTCATTGTTAATTCGTCAATGTGTGGGAGTGAGATATGCAGTAAAGAAGGAATAGTGCATCGGAAAGGAGATAGTAGTATCCCAAAAGAATATCCTGTCGTTTATTTAGAAACGTTACTCGATTTAGAAGGAGAAGTCATAGAACTCATAGTATTTCATTGCGACGCAAATTCTGTGTTAATTCGTCATTGTGAGGGAGCGAGGGATGCAGTAAAGAAGGAATAGTGCGTCGGAATGGAGATAGTCGTATCCCAAAAGAAAATCCTGTCGTTACCATAGAAACGTTACTCGATTTAGAAGGAGAAGTCATAGAACACATAGTATTTCATAGCGACGCAATTTCTGTGTTAATTCGTCAATGTGATTGAGCGAGAGATGCAGTACAGAAGGAATAGTGCATCGGAAAGGAGATAGTTGTATCCCGATACGAAATCCTGTCGTTTCCATAGAAACGTTACTCGATTTAGAAGGAGAAGATATAGAACCCATAGTGATTCATGGCGGCGCAATTTCTCTGCATATTCGTCAATCGGAGGGAGTGAGGGATGCAGTAGAGAACTAATAGTGCATCGTAAAGGAGGTACTCGTATCATAAAAGAAAATCCTGTCGTTTCCATAGAAACGTTTCTCGATTTATAAGGAGTAGTCATGGAACGCATAGTATTTCATAGCGACGCAATTTCTGTGTTAACTCGTGAAAGTGAGGGAGCGAGGGACGCAGTAAAGAAGGAATAGTGCATCTAAGAGGAGATACTCGTATCCCAAAAGAATATCCTGACGTTTGCATAGACACGTTACTCGACTTAGAAGGAGAAGTCATAGAATCCATAGTATTACATAGCGACGCAATTTCTGTGTTAATTCGTCAATGTGAGGGAGCGAGGGATGCAGTAAAGAATGCATAGGGGATCGGAAAGGTGATACTCGCATCCCAAACGAAAATCCTGTCGTTTCCATAGAAACGTTATTCGAAATAGAAGGAGAAGACATAGAACACATAACATTCCATAGCGTCGCAATTACTGTGTTAATTCTTCAATGTGAGGGAGCCAGTGATGCAGTAAAGAAGGAATAGTGCATCGGAAAGTAGATACTCGTATCCCAAAAGAAAATCCAATCGTTTCCGTAGAAGCGTAACTCGATTTAGAAGGAGAAGTCATAGAACCCATAGTATTTCATAGCGCCGCCATTTCTGTGTTAATTCGTCAGTGTGAGGGAGCGAGGGATGCAGTAAAGAAGGAATAGTGCATCGGAAAGGAGATACTCGTATACCAAAAGAAAATCCTGTCGTTTCAATAAAAACGTTACTCGATTTAGAAGGAGAAGTCATAGAACCCATAATATTTCATGGCGACGCAATTTCTGTGTTAATTCGTCAATGTGAGGGAGCGAGGGGTGCAGTAAAGAAGGAACAGTGCTTCGGAAAGGAGATACTCCAATACCAACAGAAAATCATGTCGTTTCCATAGAAACGTTACTCGATTTAGAAGGAGAAGTCATAGAACTCATAGTATTTCATTGCGACGCAATTTCTGTGTTAATTCGTCAGTGTGAGGGAGCGAGGGATGCAGTAAAGAAGGAATAGTGCGTCGGAATGGAGATAGTCGTATCCCAAAAGAAAATCCAGTCGTTTCCATAGAAACATTACTCGATTTAGAAGGAGTAGTCTTAGAACCCATAGTATTTCATAGCGTCGCAACTTCTGTTCTTATTGGTCAATGTGAGGGAACGTGGGATGCAGTAAAGAAGGAATAGTGCATCTGAAAGGAGATACTCGTATCCCAAAGAAAATCTTGTCGTTTCCATAGAAACGTTAATCGTTTTAGAGGGAGAAGTCATAGAACCAATAGTATTTCATAGCGACGTAATTTCGTTGTTAATTCGTCAATGTGTGGGAGTGAGATATGCAGCAAGGAAGGAATAGTGCATCGGAAAGGAGATACTAGTATCCCAAAACAAAATCCTGTCGTTTAAATAGAAACGTTACTCGATTTAGAAGGAGAAGTCATAGAACTCATAGTATTTCATTGCGACGCAATATCTGTGTTAATTCGTCAGTGTGAGGGAGCGAGGGATGCAGTATAGAAGGAATAGTGCATCGCAAAGGAGATACTCGTATCCCAAAAGAAAATCCTGTCGTTTCCATAGAAACGTTACTCGATTTAGAAGGAGAAGTCATGGAACCCGTAGTATTTCATAGCGACGCAATTTCTGTGTTAATTCTTCAATGTGAGGGAGCCAGTGATGCAGTAAAGAAGGAATAGTGCATCGGAAAGGAGATACTCGTATCCCAAAAGAAAATCCAATCGTTTCCGTAGAAGCGTAACTCGATTTAGAAGGAGAAGTCATAGAACCCATAGTATTTCATAGCGACGCCATTTCTGTGTAAATTCGTCAATGTGAGGGAGCGAGGGACGCAGTAAAGAAGGAATAGTGCATCGGAAAGGAGATACTCTTATACCAAAAGAAAATCCTCTCGTTTCCATAGAAACATTACTCGATATAGAAGGAGAAGTCATAGAACGCATAGTATTTCATAGCGACGCAATTTTTTTGTGTTATTTCGGCAATGTGAGGGAGCGAGGGATGCAGTAAAGATGGAACAGTGCATCGAAAAGGAGATACTCGTATCCCATAAGAAAATCCTGTAGTTTCCATAGAAACGTTACTCGATTTAGAATGAGAAGTCATATAACACATAGTATTCCATAGAGTCGCAAATCTGTGTTAATTCGTCAATGTGAGGGAGCCAGGGATGCAGTATAGAAGGAATAGTGCATCGGAAAGGAGATACTCGTATTCCAAAAGAAAATCCTGTCGTTTCCATAGAAACGTTACTCGATTTAGAAGGAGAAGTCATGGAACCCGTAGTATTTCATAGCGACGCAATTTCTGTGTTAATTCGTCAATGTGAGGGAGCGAGGGATACAGTAAAGAAGGAATAGTGCATCGGAAAGGATATACTCTTATACCAAAAGAAAATCCTGTCGTTTCCATAGAAACGTTACTCGATTTAGAAGGAGAAGTCATAGAACCTATAGGATTTCATTTCGACGCAATCTCTGGGTTAATTCGTCAATGTGAGAGTGCGAGGGGTGCAATAAAGAAGGATTAGTGCATCGGAAAGGAGGTAGACGTATCCCAAAAGGAAATCCAATCGTTTCCATCGAAACGTAACTCGATTCAGAAGGAGACGTCATATAACCCATAGTATTTCATAGCGACGCAATTTCTGTGTTAATTCGTCAAAGTGAGGGAGCGAGGGACGCTGTAAAGAAGGAATAGTGCATCGGAAAGGAGATACTCGTATACCAAAAGAAAATCCTGTCGTTATCATAGAAACATTACTCGATTTAGAAGGAGAAGTCATAGAACACATAGTATTTCATAGCGACGCAATTTCTGTGTTAATTCGTCAATGTGAGCGAGCGAGAGATGCAGTACAGAAGGAATAGTGCATCGGAAAGGAGATAGTTGTATCCCGATACGAAATCCTGTCGTTTCCATAGAAACGTTACTCGATTTAGAAGGAGAAGTTATAGAACCCATAGTGATTCATGGCGGCGCAATTTCTCTGCATATTCGTCAATCTGAGGGAGCGAGGGATGCAGTAGAGAACTAATAGTGCATCGTAAAGGAGGTACTCGTATCATAAAAGAAAATCCTGTCGTTTCCATAGAAACGTTTCTCGATTTATAAGGAGTAGTCATGGAACACATAGTATTTCATAGCGACGCAATTTCTGTGTTAATTCGTCAAAGTGACGGAGCGAGTGATGCAGTAAAGAGGGAATAGTGCATCAGAAAGGAGATATTCGTATCCCAAAAGAAAATCCTGTCGTTTCCATTGAAACGTTACTCGATTTAGAAGGAGAAGTCATACAACACATAGTATTTCATAGCGACGCAATTTCTGCGTTAACTCGTGAAAGTGAGGGAGCGAGGGACGCAGTAAAGAAGGAATAGTGCATCTAAGAGGAGATACTCGTATCCCAAAAGAATATCCTGACGTTTGCATAGACACGTTACTCGATTTAGAAGGAGAAGTCATAGAACACATAGTATTTCATAGCGACGCAATTTCTGTGTTAATTAGTGAAAGTGAGGGAGCGAGGGTTGCAGTAAAGAAGGAATACTGCATCGGAAACGAGATAGTCGTAACCAAAAAGAAAATCCTGTCGTTTCAATAGAAACGTCACTCGATTTAGAAGGAGAAGTCATAGAATCCATAGTATTACATAGCGACGCAATTTCTGTGTTAATTCGTCAATGTGAGGGAGTGAGGGATGCAGTAAAGAATGCATAGGGCATCGGAAAGGTGATACTCGTATCCCAAACGAAAATCCTGTCGTTTCCATAGAAACGTTATTCGAAATAGAAGGAGAAGACATAGAACACATAATATTCCATAGCGTCGCAATTTCTGTGTTAATTCTTCAATGTGAGGGAGCCAGTGATGCAGTAAAGAAGGAATAGTGCATCGGAAAGGAGATACTCGTATCCCAAAAGAAAATCCAATCGTTTCCGTAGAAGCGTAACTCGATTTAGAAGGAGAAGTCATAGAACCCATAGTATTTCATAGCGCCGCCATTTCTGTGTTAATTCGTCAGTGTGAGGGAGCGAGGGATGCAGTAAAGAAGGAATAGTGCATCGGAACGGAGATACTCGTATACCAAAAGAAAATCCTGTCGTTTCAATAAAAACGTTACTCGATTTAGAAGGAGAAGTCATAGAACCCATAATATTTCATGGCGACGCAATTTCTGTGTTAATTCGTCAATGTGAGGGAGCGAGGGGTGCAGTAAAGAAGGAATAGTGCATCCGAAAGGTGATACGCGTATCCCAAAAGAAAATTCTGTCGTTTCGATAGAAACGTTACGCGATTTCGAAGGAGAAGTCATAGTACCCATAGTATTTCATAGCGACGCAATTTCCGCGTTAATTTGACAATGTGAGGTAGCGAGGTATGCAGTAAAGAAGGAATAGTGCATCGGAAAGGAAATACACGTATTTCAAAAGAAAATCCTGTCATTTCCATAGAAACGATATCCGATCTAGGAGGAAAAATCATGGAACCGATAGTAATTCATAGCGACGCAATTTCTGTGTTAATCCGTCAATGCGAGTTTGCGAGGCATGCACTAAAGATGGAATAGTACATCGGAAAGGAGATACACGTATCCCAAAAGAAAATCCAGTCGTTGCCATAGAAACGTTACTCTATTTGGAAGGAGATGTCATAGAACCCATAGTATATCATAGCGACAGAATTTCAGTGTTAATTCTTCAATGTGAGGAAGCGAGGGATGCAGTAAGGAAGGAATAGTGCATAGGAAAGGAGACAGTCTAATCCGAAAAGAAAATCATGTCGTTTCCATAGAAACGTTACTCGATTTAGATGGAGATGTCATGGAGCTCATAGTATGTCATAGCGACGCGATTTCTTTGTTAATTTGTCAATGTGAGGGAGCAAGGGATGCAGAAAAGGAGGAATAGTGCATCGGAATGGGGATACTCCTATCCCAGAAGAAAAACCTGTCGATTCCATAGAGACGTTACTCGATTTAGAAGGAGAAGTCATAGAACACATAGTATCTCATAGCGACGCAATTTCTGTGTTAATTCGTCAATGTGAGGGAGCGAGAGATGCAGTAAAGAAGGAATAGTGCATCGGAAAGGAGATAGTTGTATCCCGATAGGAAATCCTGTCGTTTCCATCGAAACGTTACTCGATTTAGAAGGAGAAGTCATAGAACCCTAAGAAATTCATAGCGACGCAATTTCTGCGTTAATTCATCAATGTGAGGGAGCGAGGGATGAAGTAAATCAGGAATAGTGCATCGGAAAGGAGATAGTTGTATCCCGAAACGAGATCCTGTCGTTTCCATAGAAACGTTACTCGATTTAGAAGGAGAAGTTATAGAACCCATAGTAAGTTATGGCGACGCAATTTCTCTGCTTATTCGTCAATCTGAGGGAGCGAGGGTTGTAGTAAATAACTAATAGTGCATCGGAAAGGAGGTACTCGTATCATAAAAGAAAATCCAGTTGCTTTCATAGAAACGTTACTCGATTTAGAAGGACAATCACAGAACACATAGTATATCATAGCGACGCAATTTCTGTTATAATTCGTCAATGTGAGGGTGCGAGGGATGCAGTAAAGAAGGAATAGTGCATCGGAAAGGAGATACTCGTATACCAAAAGAAAATCCTGTCGTTTCAATAGAAACGTTACTCGATTTAGAAGGGGAAGTCATGGACCACATAGTATTTCATAGCGACGCAATTCCTGTTATAATTCGTCAATGTGAGGGAGCGAGGGATGCAGTAAAGAAGGAATACTGCATCGGTAAGGAGATAGTCGTAACCAAAAAGAAAATCCTGTCGTTTCAATAGAAACGTCACTCAATTTAGAAGGAGAAGTCATAGAACCCATAGTATTTCATAGCGAAGCAATTTCTGTGTTAATACGTCAATGTGAGGGAGCGAGGGATGCAGTAAAGAAGGCATAGTGCATCGGAAAGGAGATACTCGTATCCCAAAAGAAAATCCTGTCGTTCCCATAGAAACGTTTCTCGATTTAGAAGGAGAAGTCTTAGAACCAATGGTATTTGATAGCGACGCAACTTCGGTATTAATTTGCCTATGTGAGGGAGCGAGGGATGCAGTTAAGAGGGTATAGTGCATCGGAAGGGAGATACACGTATCCCAATAGAATATCCGCATGTTTCCATAGAAACGTTACTCGATTTAGAAGTAGAAGTCTTAGAACCCATAGTATTTCATAGCGACCCAATTTCTGTGTTAATTCGCCAATGTGAGGGAGCGAGGGATGCAATTAAGAAGGAATAGTGCATCGGAAAGGAGATAGTCGTATCCCAAAAGGAAATCCTATCGTTTCCATAGAAACGTAACTCGATTTAGAAGGAGACGTCATATAACCCATAGTATTTCATAGCGACGCAATTTCTGTGTTAATTCGTCAAAGTGAGGGAGCGAGGGACGCTGTAAAGAAGGAATAGTGCATCGGAAAGGAGATACTCGTATACCAAAAGAAAAGCCTGTCGTTTCCATAGAAACGTTACTCGATTTAGAAGAAGAAGTCATATAACACATAGTATTTCATAGCGACGCAATTTCTGTGTTAATTCGTCAAAGTGAGGGAGCGAGTGATGCAGTAAGTAGGGAATAGTGCATCAGAAAGGAGATATTCGTGTTCCAAAAGAAAATGCTGTCGTTTCCATACAAACATTCCTCGATTTAGATGGAGAAGTCATAGAAACCGTAGTATATCATAGCGATTCTATTTCTGTGTTAATTCGTCAATGTGAGGGAGCGAAGAATGCAGTAGAGAAGGAATAGTGCATCGGAAAGGATTTACTCTTATCCCAATGGAAAATCCTGTCGTTTCCATAGAAACGTTACTCCATTTAGTAGGAGATGTCATAGAACCCATAGTATATTATAGCGACACATTTTCAGTGTTAATTCGTCAATGTGAGGGAGCGAGGAATGCAGTAAAGAAGGAATAGTGCATCGGAGAGGAGACAGTCTATCCAAAAGGAAAAAAACCTGTCGTTTCCATAGGAACGTTACTCGATTTGGAAGGAGATGTCATAGAACCCATAGTATATCATAGCGACGAATTTTCAGTGTTAATGCGTTAATGTGATGGAGCGAGGGATGCAGTAAAGGAGGAATAGTGTATCGTAAAGGTGATAGTCGTATCCCCAATAAAATCGTGTTGTTTCCACAGAAACGTTACTCGATTTAGTAGGAGTTGTCTTAGAAGCCATAGTATATCATAGCGACGCATTTTCAGGGTTAATTCGTCAATGTGTGGGAGCGAGAGATGCAGTAAAGAAGGCATAGAGCATCGGAAAGGTGATACTCGTATCCCAAACGAAAATCCTGTCGCTTCTATAGAAACGTTATTCGATATAGAAGGAGAAGACATAGAACACATAATATTCCATAGCGTCGCAATTTCCTGGTTAATTCTTCAATGTGAGGGAGCCAGTGATGCAGTAAAGAAGGAATAGTGCATCGGAAAGGAGATACTCGTATCCCAAAAGAAAATCCAATCGTTTCCGTAGAAGCGTAACTCGATTTTGGAGGAGATGTCTTAGAACCAAAGGTATTTCATAGCGACGCAATTTCTGTGTTAATTTGACAATGTGAGGGAGCGAGGGGTGCAGTAAAGAAGGAATAGTGCATCCGAAAGGTGATACGCGTATCCCAAAAGAAAATTCTGTCGTTTCGATAGAAACGTTACGCGATTTCGAAGGAGAAGTCATAGTACCCATAGTATTTCATAGCGACGCAATTTCCGCGTTAATTTGACAATGTGAGGTAGCGAGGTATGCAGTAAAGAAGGAATAGTGCATCGGAAAGGAAATACACGTATTTCAAAAGAAAATCCTGTCATTTCCATAGAAACGATATCCGATCTAGGAGGAAAAATCATGGAACCGATAGTAATTCATAGCGACGCAATTTCTGTGTTAATCCGTCAATGCGAGTTTGCGAGGCATGCACTAAAGATGGAATAGTACATCGGAAAGGAGATACACGTATCCCAAAAGAAAATCCAGTCGTTGCCATAGAAACGTTACTCTATTTGGAAGGAGATGTCATAGAACCCATAGTATATCATAGCGACAGAATTTCAGTGTTAATTCTTCAATGTGAGGAAGCGAGGGATGCAGTAAGGAAGGAATAGTGCATAGGAAAGGAGACAGTCTAATCCGAAAAGAAAATCATGTCGTTTCCATAGAAACGTTACTCGATTTAGATGGAGATGTCATGGAGCTCATAGTATGTCATAGCGACGCGATTTCTTTGTTAATTTGTCAATGTGAGGGAGCAAGGGATGCAGAAAAGGAGGAATAGTGCATCGGAATGGGGATACTCCTATCCCAGAAGAAAAACCTGTCGATTCCATAGAGACGTTACTCGATTTAGAAGGAGAAGTCATAGAACACATAGTATCTCATAGCGACGCAATTTCTGTGTTAATTCGTCAATGTGAGGGAGCGAGAGATGCAGTAAAGAAGGAATAGTGCATCGGAAAGGAGATAGTTGTATCCCGATAGGAAATCCTGTCGTTTCCATCGAAACGTTACTCGATTTAGAAGGAGAAGTCATAGAACCCTAAGAAATTCATAGCGACGCAATTTCTGCGTTAATTCATCAATGTGAGGGAGCGAGGGATGAAGTAAATCAGGAATAGTGCATCGGAAAGGAGATAGTTGTATCCCGAAACGAGATCCTGTCGTTTCCATAGAAACGTTACTCGATTTAGAAGGAGAAGTTATAGAACCCATAGTAAGTTATGGCGACGCAATTTCTCTGCTTATTCGTCAATCTGAGGGAGCGAGGGTTGTAGTAAATAACTAATAGTGCATCGGAAAGGAGGTACTCGTATCATAAAAGAAAATCCAGTTGCTTTCATAGAAACGTTACTCGATTTAGAAGGACAATCACAGAACACATAGTATATCATAGCGACGCAATTTCTGTTATAATTCGTCAATGTGAGGGTGCGAGGGATGCAGTAAAGAAGGAATAGTGCATCGGAAAGGAGATACTCGTATACCAAAAGAAAATCCTGTCGTTTCAATAGAAACGTTACTCGATTTAGAAGGGGAAGTCATGGACCACATAGTATTTCATAGCGACGCAATTCCTGTTATAATTCGTCAATGTGAGGGAGCGAGGGATGCAGTAAAGAAGGAATACTGCATCGGTAAGGAGATAGTCGTAACCAAAAAGAAAATCCTGTCGTTTCAATAGAAACGTCACTCAATTTAGAAGGAGAAGTCATAGAACCCATAGTATTTCATAGCGAAGCAATTTCTGTGTTAATACGTCAATGTGAGGGAGCGAGGGATGCAGTAAAGAAGGCATAGTGCATCGGAAAGGAGATACTCGTATCCCAAAAGAAAATCCTGTCGTTCCCATAGAAACGTTTCTCGATTTAGAAGGAGAAGTCTTAGAACCAATGGTATTTGATAGCGACGCAACTTCGGTATTAATTTGCCTATGTGAGGGAGCGAGGGATGCAGTTAAGAGGGTATAGTGCATCGGAAGGGAGATACACGTATCCCAATAGAATATCCGCATGTTTCCATAGAAACGTTACTCGATTTAGAAGTAGAAGTCTTAGAACCCATAGTATTTCATAGCGACCCAATTTCTGTGTTAATTCGCCAATGTGAGGGAGCGAGGGATGCAATTAAGAAGGAATAGTGCATCGGAAAGGAGATAGTCGTATCCCAAAAGGAAATCCTATCGTTTCCATAGAAACGTAACTCGATTTAGAAGGAGACGTCATATAACCCATAGTATTTCATAGCGACGCAATTTCTGTGTTAATTCGTCAAAGTGAGGGAGCGAGGGACGCTGTAAAGAAGGAATAGTGCATCGGAAAGGAGATACTCGTATACCAAAAGAAAAGCCTGTCGTTTCCATAGAAACGTTACTCGATTTAGAAGAAGAAGTCATATAACACATAGTATTTCATAGCGACGCAATTTCTGTGTTAATTCGTCAAAGTGAGGGAGCGAGTGATGCAGTAAGTAGGGAATAGTGCATCAGAAAGGAGATATTCGTGTTCCAAAAGAAAATGCTGTCGTTTCCATACAAACATTCCTCGATTTAGATGGAGAAGTCATAGAAACCGTAGTATATCATAGCGATTCTATTTCTGTGTTAATTCGTCAATGTGAGGGAGCGAAGAATGCAGTAGAGAAGGAATAGTGCATCGGAAAGGATTTACTCTTATCCCAATGGAAAATCCTGTCGTTTCCATAGAAACGTTACTCCATTTAGTAGGAGATGTCATAGAACCCATAGTATATTATAGCGACACATTTTCAGTGTTAATTCGTCAATGTGAGGGAGCGAGGAATGCAGTAAAGAAGGAATAGTGCATCGGAGAGGAGACAGTCTATCCAAAAGGAAAAAAACCTGTCGTTTCCATAGGAACGTTACTCGATTTGGAAGGAGATGTCATAGAACCCATAGTATATCATAGCGACGAATTTTCAGTGTTAATGCGTTAATGTGATGGAGCGAGGGATGCAGTAAAGGAGGAATAGTGTATCGTAAAGGTGATAGTCGTATCCCCAATAAAATCGTGTTGTTTCCACAGAAACGTTACTCGATTTAGTAGGAGTTGTCTTAGAAGCCATAGTATATCATAGCGACGCATTTTCAGGGTTAATTCGTCAATGTGTGGGAGCGAGAGATGCAGTAAAGAAGGCATAGAGCATCGGAAAGGTGATACTCGTATCCCAAACGAAAATCCTGTCGCTTCTATAGAAACGTTATTCGATATAGAAGGAGAAGACATAGAACACATAATATTCCATAGCGTCGCAATTTCCTGGTTAATTCTTCAATGTGAGGGAGCCAGTGATGCAGTAAAGAAGGAATAGTGCATCGGAAAGGAGATACTCGTATCCCAAAAGAAAATCCAATCGTTTCCGTAGAAGCGTAACTCGATTTTGGAGGAGATGTCTTAGAACCAAAGGTATTTCATAGCGACGCAATTTCTGTGTTAATTTGACAATGTGAGGGAGCGAGGGGTGCAGTAAAGAAGGAATAGTGCATCCGAAAGGTGATACGCGTATCCCAAAAGAAAATTCTGTCGTTTCGATAGAAACGTTACGCGATTTCGAAGGAGAAGTCATAGTACCCATAGTATTTCATAGCGACGCAATTTCCGCGTTAATTTGACAATGTGAGGTAGCGAGGTATGCAGTAAAGAAGGAATAGTGCATCGGAAAGGAAATACACGTATTTCAAAAGAAAATCCTGTCATTTCCATAGAAACGATATCCGATCTAGGAGGAAAAATCATGGAACCGATAGTAATTCATAGCGACGCAATTTCTGTGTTAATCCGTCAATGCGAGTTTGCGAGGCATGCACTAAAGATGGAATAGTACATCGGAAAGGAGATACACGTATCCCAAAAGAAAATCCAGTCGTTGCCATAGAAACGTTACTCTATTTGGAAGGAGATGTCATAGAACCCATAGTATATCATAGCGACAGAATTTCAGTGTTAATTCTTCAATGTGAGGAAGCGAGGGATGCAGTAAGGAAGGAATAGTGCATAGGAAAGGAGACAGTCTAATCCGAAAAGAAAATCATGTCGTTTCCATAGAAACGTTACTCGATTTAGATGGAGATGTCATGGAGCTCATAGTATGTCATAGCGACGCGATTTCTTTGTTAATTTGTCAATGTGAGGGAGCAAGGGATGCAGAAAAGGAGGAATAGTGCATCGGAATGGGGATACTCCTATCCCAGAAGAAAAACCTGTCGATTCCATAGAGACGTTACTCGATTTAGAAGGAGAAGTCATAGAACACATAGTATCTCATAGCGACGCAATTTCTGTGTTAATTCGTCAATGTGAGGGAGCGAGAGATGCAGTAAAGAAGGAATAGTGCATCGGAAAGGAGATAGTTGTATCCCGATAGGAAATCCTGTCGTTTCCATCGAAACGTTACTCGATTTAGAAGGAGAAGTCATAGAACCCTAAGAAATTCATAGCGACGCAATTTCTGCGTTAATTCATCAATGTGAGGGAGCGAGGGATGAAGTAAATAAGGAATAGTGCATCGGAAAGGAGATAGTTGTATCCCGAAACGAGATCCTGTCGTTTCCATAGAAACGTTACTCGATTTAGAAGGAGAAGTTATAGAACCCATAGTAAGTTATGGCGACGCAATTTCTCTGCTTATTCGTCAATCTGAGGGAGCGAGGGTTGTAGTAAATAACTAATAGTGCATCGGAAGGGAGGTACTCGTATCATAAAAGAAAATCCAGTTGCTTTCATAGAAACGTTACTCGATTTAGAAGGACAATCACAGAACACATAGTATATCATAGCGACGCAATTTCTGTTATAATTCGTCAATGTGAGGGTGCGAGGGATGCAGTAAAGAAGGAATAGTGCATCGGAAAGGAGATACTCGTATACCAAAAGAAAATCCTGTCGTTTCAATAGAAACGTTACTCGATTTAGAAGGGGAAGTCATGGACCACATAGTATTTCATAGCGACGCAATTCCTGTTATAATTCGTCAATGTGAGGGAGCGAGGGATGCAGTAAAGAAGGAATACTGCATCGGTAAGGAGATAGTCGTAACCAAAAAGAAAATCCTGTCGTTTCAATAGAAACGTCACTCAATTTAGAAGGAGAAGTCATAGAACCCATAGTATTTCATAGCGAAGCAATTTCTGTGTTAATTCGTCAATGTGAGGGAGCGAGAGATGCAGTAAAGAAGGCATAGTGCATCGGAAAGGAGATACTCGTATCCCAAAAGAAAATCCTGTCGTTCCCATAGAAACGTTTCTCGATTTAGAAGGAGAAGTCTTAGAACCAATGGTATTTGATAGCGACGCAACTTCGGTATTAATTTGCCTATGTGAGGGAGCGAGGGATGCAGTTAAGAGGGTATAGTGCATCGGAAGGGAGATACACGTATCCCAATAGAATATCCGCATGTTTCCATAGAAACGTTACTCGATTTAGAAGTAGAAGTCTTAGAACCCATAGTATTTCATAGCGACCCAATTTCTGTGTTAATTCGCCAATGTGAGGGAGCGAGGGATGCAATTAAGAAGGAATAGTGCATCGGAAAGGAGATAGTCGTATCCCAAAAGGAAATCCTATCGTTTCCATAGAAACGTAACTCGATTTAGAAGGAGACGTCATATAACCCATAGTATTTCATAGCGACGCAATTTCTGTGTTAATTCGTCAAAGTGAGGGAGCGAGGGACGCTGTAAAGAAGGAATAGTGCATCGGAAAGGAGATACTCGTATACCAAAAGAAAAGCCTGTCGTTTCCATAGAAACGTTACTCGATTTAGAAGAAGAAGTCATATAACACATAGTATTTCATAGCGACGCAATTTCTGTGTTAATTCGTCAAAGTGAGGGAGCGAGTGATGCAGTAAGTAGGGAATAGTGCATCAGAAAGGAGATATTCGTGTTCCAAAAGAAAATGCTGTCGTTTCCATACAAACATTCCTCGATTTAGATGGAGAAGTCATAGAAACCATAGTATATCATAGCGATTCTATTTCTGTGTTAATTCGTCAATGTGAGGGAGCGAAGAATGCAGTAGAGAAGGAATAGTGCATCGGAAAGGATTTACTCTTATCCCAATGGAAAATCCTGTCGTTTCCATAGAAACGTTACTCCATTTAGTAGGAGATGTCATAGAACCCATAGTATATTATAGCGACACATTTTCAGTGTTAATTCGTCAATGTGAGGGAGCGAGGAATGCAGTAAAGAAGGAATAGTGCATCGGAGAGGAGACAGTCTATCCAAAAGGAAAAAAACCTGTCGTTTCCATAGGAACGTTACTCGATTTGGAAGGAGATGTCATAGAACCCATAGTATATCATAGCGACGAATTTTCAGTGTTAATGCGTTAATGTGATGGAGCGAGGGATGCAGTAAAGGAGGAATAGTGTATCGTAAAGGTGATAGTCGTATCCCCAATAAAATCGTGTTGTTTCCACAGAAACGTTACTCGATTTAGTAGGAGTTGTCTTAGAAGCCATAGTATATCATAGCGACGCATTTTCAGGGTTAATTCGTCAATGTGTGGGAGCGAGAGATGCAGTAAAGAAGGCATAGAGCATCGGAAAGGTGATACTCGTATCCCAAACGAAAATCCTGTCGCTTCTATAGAAACGTTATTCGATATAGAAGGAGAAGACATAGAACACATAATATTCCATAGCGTCGCAATTTCCTGGTTAATTCTTCAATGTGAGGGAGCCAGTGATGCAGTAAAGAAGGAATAGTGCATCGGAAAGGAGATACTCGTATCCCAAAAGAAAATCCAATCGTTTCCGTAGAAGCGTAACTCGATTTTGGAGGAGATGTCTTAGAACCAAAGGTATTTCATAGCGACGCAATTTCTGTGTTAATTTGCCTATGTGAGGGAGCGAGGGATGCAGTTAAGGGGGAATAGTGCATCGGAAAGGAGATACACGTATCCCAATAGAAAATCCTGACGTTTCCATAGAAACGTTACTCGATTTAGAAGGAGAATTCATAGAACCCATAGTATTTCATAGCGACGCAATTTCTGTGTTAATTCGTCAATGTGAGCTAGCGAGGGAAGCAGTAAAGAAGGAATAGTGCGTCGGAAAGGAGATACTCCTATACCAAAAGAAAATCCTGTCGTTTCCATAGAAACGTTACTCGATTTAGAAGGAGAAGTCATAGAACTCATAGTATTTCCATGCGACGCAATTTCTGTGTTAATTCGTCAATGTGAGGGAGCGAGGGATGCAATTAAGAAGGAATAGTGCAGCGGAAAGGAGATAGTCGTATCCCAAATGAAAGTCCTGTCGTTTCCATAGAAACGTTACTCGTTTTAGAAGGAGAAGTCATAGAACCCATAGTATTTCATAGCGACACAATTTCATTGTTAATTCGTCAATGTGTGGGAGCGAGATATGCAGTAAAGAAGGAATAGTGCAACGGAAAGGAGATACTCGTATCCCAAAAGAAAATCCTGTCGTTCCCATAGAAACGTTTCTCGATTTAGAAGGAGAAGTCTTAGAACCAATGGTATTTGATAGCGACGCAACTTCGGTATTAATTTGCCTATGTGAGGGAGCGAGGGATGCAGTTAAGAGGGTATAGTGCATCGGAAGGGAGATACACGTATCCCAATAGAATATCCGCATGTTTCCATAGAAACGTTACTCGATTTAGAAGTAGAAGTCTTAGAACCCATAGTATTTCATAGCGACCCAATTTCTGTGTTAATTCGCCAATGTGAGGGAGCGAGGGATGCAATTAAGAAGGAATAGTGCATCGGAAAGGAGATAGTCGTATCCCAAAAGGAAATCCTATCGTTTCCATAGAAACGTAACTCGATTTAGAAGGAGACGTCATATAACCCATAGTATTTCATAGCGACGCAATTTCTGTGTTAATTCGTCAAAGTGAGGGAGCGAGGGACGCTGTAAAGAAGGAATAGTGCATCGGAAAGGAGATACTCGTATACCAAAAGAAAATCCTGTCGTTTCCATAGAAACGTTACTCGATTTAGAAGAAGAAGTCATATAACACATAGTATTTCATAGCGACGCAATTTCTGTGTTAATTCGTCAAAGTGAGGGAGCGAGTGATGCAGTAAGTAGGGAATAGTGCATCAGAAAGGAGATATTCGTGTTCCAAAAGAAAATGCTGTCGCTTCCATACAAACATTCCTCGATTTAGATGGAGAAGTCATAGAAACCATAGTATATCATAGCGATTCTATTTCTGTGTTAATTCGTCAATGTGAGGGAGCGAAGAATGCAGTAGAGAAGGAATAGTGCATCGGAAAGGATTTACTCTTATCCCAATGGAAAATCCTGTCGTTTCCATAGAAACGTTACTCCATTTAGTAGGAGATGTCATAGAACCCATAGTATATTATAGCGACACATTTTCAGTGTTAATTCGTCAATGTGAGGGAGCGAGGAATGCAGTAAAGAAGGAATAGTGCATCGGAGAGGAGACAGTCTATCCAAAAGGAAAAAAACCTGTCGTTTCCATAGAAACGTTACTCGATTTGGAAGGAGATGTCATAGAACCCGTAGTATATCATAGCGACGAATTTTCAGTGTTAATGCGTTAATGTGATGGAGCGAGAAATGCAGTAAAGGAGGAATAGTGTATCGTAAAGGTGATAGTCGTATCCCCAATAAAATCGTGTTGTTTCCACAGAAACGTTACTCGATTTAGTAGGAGTTGTCTTAGAAGCCATAGTATATCATAGCGACGCATTTTCAGGGTTAATTCGTCAATGTGTGGGAGCGAGAGATGCAGTAAAGAAGGCATAGAGCATCGGAAAGGTGATACTCGTATCCCAAACGAAAATCCTGTCGTTTCTATAGAAACGTTATTCGATATAGAAGGAGAAGACATAGAACACATAATATTCCATAGCGTCGCAATTTCCTGGTTAATTCTTCAATGTGAGGGAGCCAGTGATGCAGTAAAGAAGGAATAGTGCATCGGAAAGGAGATACTCGTATCCCAAAAGAAAATCCAATCGTTTCCGTAGAAGCGTAACTCGATTTTGGAGGAGATGTCTTAGAACCAAAGGTATTTCATAGCGACGCAATTTCTGTGTTAATTTGCCTATGTGAGGGAGCGAGGGATGCAGTTAAGGGGGAATAGTGCATCGGAAAGGAGATACACGTATCCCAATAGAAAATCCTGACGTTTCCATAGAAACGTTACTCGATTTAGAAGGAGAATTCGTAGAACCCATAGTATTTCATAGCGACGCAATTTCTGTGTTAATTCGTCAATGTGAGGGAGCGAGGGAAGCAGTAAAGAAGGAATAGTGCTTCGGAAAGGAGATACTCCTATACCAAAAGAAAATCTTGTCGTTTCCATAGAAACGTTACTCGTTTTAGAGGGAGAAGTCATAGCACCAATAGTATTTCATAGCGACGTAATTTCATTGTTAATTCGTCAATGTGTGGGAGTGAGATATGCAGTAAAGAAGGAATAGTGCATCGGAAAGGAGATAGTAGTATCCCAAAAGAATATCCTGTCGTTTATTTAGAAACGTTACTCGATTTAGAAGGAGAAGTCATAGAACCCATAGTATTTCATTGCGACGCAAATTCTGTGTTATTTCGTCATTGTGAGGGAGCGAGGGATGCAGTAAAGAAGGAATAGTGCGTCGGAATGGAGATAGTCGTATCCCAAAAGAAAATCCTGTCGTTACCATAGAAACGTTACTCGATTTAGAAGGAGAAGTCATAGAACACATAGTATTTCATAGCGACGCAATTTCTGTGTTAATTCGTCAATGTGATTGAGCGAGAGATGCAGTACAGAAGGAATAGTGCATCGGAAAGGAGATAGTTGTATCCCGATACGAAATCCTGTCGTTGCCATAGAGACGTCACTCGATTTAGAAGGAGAAGATATAGAACCCATAGTGATTCATGGCGGCGCAATTTCTCTGCATATTCGTCAATCGGAGGGAGTGAGGGATGCAGTAGAGAACTAATAGTGCATCGTAAAGGAGGTACTCGTATCATAAAAGAAAATCCTGTCGTTTCCATAGAAACGTTACTCGATTTAGAATGAGAAGTCATGGAACACATAGTATTTCATAGCGACGCAATTTCTGTGTTATTTCGTCAAAGTGAGGGAGCGAGTGATGCAGTAAAGAGGGAGTAGTGCATCAGAAAGGAGATACTCCTATCCCAAAAGAAAATCCAATCGTTTCCGTAGAAGCGTAACTTGATGTAGAAGGAGAAGTCATAGAACCCATAGTATTTCATAGCGACGCCATTTCTGTGTAAATTCGCCAATGTGAGGGAGCGAGGGATGCAGTAAAGAATGCATCGAGCATCGGAAAGGTGATACTCGTATCCCAAACGAAAATCCTGTCGTTTCCATAGAAACGTTATTCGATATAGAAGGAGAAGACATAGAACACATAATATTCCATAGCGTCGCAATTTCTGTGTTAATTCTTCAATGTGAGGGAGCCAGTGATGCAGTAAAGAAGGAATAGTGCATCGGAAAGGAGATACTCGTATCCCAAAAGAAAATCCAATCGTTTCCGTAGAAGCGTAACTCGATTTAGAAGGAGAAGTCATAGAACCCGTAGTATTTCATAGCGACGCAATTTCTGTGTTATTTCGTCAAAGTGAGGGAGCGAGTGATGCAGTAAAGAGGGAATAGTGCATCAGAAAGGAGATACTCGTATCCCAAAAGAAAATCCAATCGTTTCCGTAGAAGCGTAACTTGATGTAGAAGGAGAAGTCATAGAACCCATAGTATTTCATAGCGACGCCATTTCTGTGTAAATTCGTCAATGTGAGGGAGCGAGGGACGCAGTAAAGAAGGAATAGTGCATCGGAAAGGAGATACTCTTATACCAAAGGAAAATCCTCTCGTTTCCATAGAAACGTTACTCGATATAGAAGGAGAAGTCATAGAACGCATAGTATTTCATAGCGACGCAATTTTTCTGTGTTATTTCGGCAATGTGAGGGAGCGAGGGATGCAGTAAAGATGGAATAGTGCATCGGAAAGGAGATACTCGTATCCCATAAGAAAATCCTGTCGTTTCCGTAGAAACGTTACTCGATTTAGAATGAGAAGTCATATAACACATAGTATTCCATAGAGTCGCAAATCTGTGTTAATTCGTCAATGTGAGGGAGCCAGGGATGCAGTATAGAAGGAATAGTGCATCGGAAAGGAGATACTCGTATCCCAAAAGAAAAACCTGTCGTTTCCATAGAAACGTTACTCGATTTAGAAGGAGAAGTCATGGAACCCGTAGTATTTCATAGCGACGCAATTTCTGTGTTAATTCGTCAATGTGAGGGAGCGAGGGATACAGTAAAGAAGGAATAGTGCATCGGAAAGGATATACTCTTATACCAAAAGAAAATCCTGTCGTTTCCATAGAAACGTTACTCGATTTAGAAGGAGAAGTCATAGAACCTATAGGATTTCATTTCGACGCAATCTCTGGGTTAATTCGTCAATGTGAGAGTGCGAGGGATGCAATAAAGAAGGATTAGTGCATCGGAAAGGAGGTAGACGTATCCCAAAAGGAAATCCAATCGTTTCCATGGAAACGTAACTCGATTTAGAAGGAGACGTCATATAACCCATAGTATTTCATAGCGACGCAATTTCTGTGTTAATTCGTCAAAGTGAGGGAGCGAGGGACGCTGTAAAGAAGGAATAGTGCATCGGAAAGGAGATACTCGTATACCAAAAGAAAATCCTGTCGTTATCATAGAAATATTACTCGATTTAGAAGGAGAAGTCATAGAACACATAGTATTTCATAGCGACGCAATTCCTGTGTTAATTCGTCAATGTGAGGGAGCGAGGGATGCAGTAAAGAATGCATAGGGCATCGGAAAGGTGATACTCGTATCCCAAAAGAATATCCTGACGTTTGCATAGACACGTTACTCGATTTAGAAGGAGAAGTCATAGAACACATAGTATTTCACAGCGACGCAATTTCTGTGTTAATTAGTGAAAGTGAGGGAGCGAGGGTTGCAGTAAAGAAGGAATACTGCATCGGAAACGAGATAGTCGTAACCAAAAAGAAAATCCTGTCGTTTCAATAGAAACGTCACTCGATTTAGAAGGAGAAGTCATAGAATCCATAGTATTACATAGCGACGCAATTTCTGTGTTAATTCGTCAATGTGAGGGAGCGAGGGATGCAGTAAAGAATGCATAGGGCATCGGAAAGGTGATACTCGTATCCCAAACGAAAATCCTGTCGTTTCCATAGAAACGTTATTCGAAATAGAAGGAGAAGACATAGAACACATAATATTCCATAGCGTCGCAATTTCTGTGTTAATTCTTCAATGTGAGGGAGCCAGTGATGCAGTAAAGAAGGAATAGTGCATCGGAAAGGAGATACTCGTATCCCAAAAGAAAATCCAATCGTTTCCGTAGAAGCGTAACTCGATTTAGAAGGAGAAGTCATAGAACCCATAGTATTTCATAGCGCCGCCATTTCTGTGTTAATTCGTCAGTGTGAGGGAGCGAGGGATGCAGTAAAGAAGGAATAGTGCATCGGAAAGGAGATACTCGTATACCAAAAGAAAATCCTGTCGTTTCAATAAAAACGTTACTCGATTTAGAAGGAGAAGTCATAGAACCCATATTATTTCATGGCGACGCAATTTCTGTGTTAATTCGTCAATGTTAGGGAGCGAGGGGTGCAGTAAAGAAGGAACAGTGCTTCGGAAAGGAGATACTCCAATACCAAAAGAAAATCATGTCGTTTCCATAGAAACGTTACTCGATTTAGAAGGAGAAGTCATAGAACTCATAGTATTTCATTGCGACGCAATTTCTGTGTTAATTCGTCAGTGTGAGGGAGCGAGGGATGCAGTAAAGGAGGAATAGTGCGTCGGAATGGAGATAGTCGTATCCCAAAAGAAAATCCAGTCGTTTCCATAGAAACATTACTCGATTTAGAAGGAGAAGTCTTAGAACCCATAGTATTTCATAGCGTCGCAACTTCTGTTCTTATTGGTCAATGTGAGGGAACGTGGGATGCAGTAAAGAAGGAATAGTGCATCTGAAAGGAGATACTCGTATCCCAAAGAAAATCTTGTCGTTTCCATAGAAACGTTACTCGTTTTAGAGGGAGAAGTCATAGAACCAATAGTATTTCATAGCGACGTAATTTCGTTGTTAATTCGTCAATGTGTGGGAGTGAGATATGCAGTAAGGAAGGAATAGTGCATCGGAAAGGAGATACTAGTATCCCAAAAGAAAATCCTGTCGTTTAAATAGAAACGTTACTCGATTTAGAAGGAGAAGTCATAGAACTCATAGTATTTCATTGCGACGCAATATCTGCGTTAATTCGTCAGTGTGAGGGAGCGAGGGATGCAGTATAGAAGGAATAGTGCATCGGAAAGGAGATACTCGTATCCCAAAAGAAAATCCTGTCGTTTCCATATAAACGTTACTCGATTTAGAAGGAGAAGTCATGGAACTCGTAGTATTTCACAGCGACGCAATTTCTGTGTTAATTCTTCAATGTGAGGGAGCCAGTGATGCAGTAAAGAAGGAATAGTGCATCGGAAAGGAGATACTCGTATCCCAAAAGAAAATCCAATCGTTTCCGTAGAAGCGTAACTCGATTTAGAAGGAGAAGTCATAGAACCCATAGTATTTCATAGCGACGCCATTTCTGTGTAAATTCGTCAATGTGAGGGAGCGAGGGACGCAGTAAAGAAGGAATAGTGCATCGGAAAGGAGGTACTCTTATACCAAAAGAAAATCCTCTCGTTTCCATAGAAACGTTACTCGATATAGAAGGAGAAGTAATAGATCGCATAGTATTTCATAGCGACGCAATTTTTCTGTGTTATTTCGGCAATGTGAGGGAGCGAGGGATGCAGTAAAGACGGAATAGTGCATCGGAAAGGAGATACTCGTATCCCATAAGAAAATCCTGTCGTTTCCATAGAAACGTTACTCGATTTAGATTGAGAAGTCATATAACACATAGTATTCCATAGAGTCGCAAATCTGTGTTAATTCGTCAATGTGAGGGAGCCAGGGATGCAGTATAGAAGGAATAGTGCATCGGAAAGGAGATACTCGTATCCCAAAAGAAAATCCTGTCGTTTCCATAGAAACGTTACTCGATTTAGAAGGAGAAGTCATGGAACCCGTAGTATTTCATAGCGACGCAATTTCTGTGTTAATTCGTCAATGTGAGGGAGCGAGGGATACAGTAAAGAAGGAATAGTGCAACGGAGAGGATATACTCTTATACCAAAAGAAAATCCTGTCGTTTCCATAGAAACGTTACTCGATTTAGAAGGAGAAGTCATAGAACCTATAGGATTTCATTTCGACGCAATCTCTGGGTTAATTCGTCAATGTGAGAGTGCGAGGGATGCAATAAAGAAGGATTAGTGCATCAGAAAGGAGGTAGACGTATCCCAAAAGGAAATCCAATCGTTTCCATGGAAACGTAACTCGATTTAGAAGGAGACGTCATATAACCCATAGTATTTCATAGCGACGCAATTTCTGTGTTAATTCGTCAAAGTGAGGGAGCGAGGGACGCTGTAAAGAAGGAATAGTGCATCGGAAAGGAGATACTCGTATACCAAAAGAAAATCCTGTCGTTATCATAGAAATATTACTCGATTTAGAAGGAGAAGTCATAGAACACATAGTATTTCATAGCGACGCAATTCCTGTGTTAATTCGTCAATGTGAGGGAGCGAGGGATGCAGTAAAGAATGCATAGGGCATCGGAAAGGTGATACTCGTATCCCAAAAGAATATCCTGACGTTTGCATAGACACGTTACTCGATTTAGAAGGAGAAGTCATAGAACACATAGTATTTCATAGCGACGCAATTTCTGTGTTAATTAGTGAAAGTGAGGGAGTGAGGGTTGCAGTAAAGAAGGAATACTGCATCGGAAACGAGATAGTCGTAACCAAAAAGAAAATCCTGTCGTTTCAATAGAAACGTCACTCGATTTAGAAGGAGAAGTCATAGAATCCATAGTATTACATAGCGACGCAATTTCTGTGTTAATTCGTCAATGTGAGGGAGCGAGGGATGCAGTAAAGAATGCATAGGGCATCGGAAAGGTGATACTCGTATCCCAAACGAAAATCCTGTCGTTTCCATAGAAACGTTATTCGAAATAGAAGGAGAAGACATAGAACACATAATATTCCATAGCGTCGCAATTTCTGTGTTAATTCTTCAATGTGAGGGAGCCAGTGATGCAGTAAAGAAGGAATAGTGCATCGGAAAGGAGATACTCGTATCCCAAAAGAAAATCCAATCGTTTCCGTAGAAGCGTAGCTCGATTTAGAAGGAGAAGTCATAGAACCCATAGTATTTCATAGCGCCGCCATTTCTGTGTTAATTCGTCAGTGTGAGGGAGCGAGGGATGCAGTAAAGAAGGAATAGTGCATCGGAAAGGAGATACTCGTATACCAAAAGAAAATCCTGTCGTTTCAATAAAAACGTTACTCGATTTAGAAGGAGAAGTCATAGAACCCATAATATTTCATGGCGACGCAATTTCTGTGTTAATTCGTCAATGTGAGGGAGCGAGGGGTGCAGTAAAGAAGGAACAGTGCTTCGGAAAGGAGATACTCCAATACCAAAAAAAAATCATGTCGTTTCCATAGAAACGTTAGTCGATTTAGAAGGAGAAGTCATGGAACCCGTAGTATTTCATAGCGACGCAATTTCTGTGTTAATTCGTCAATGTGAGGGAGCGAGGGATACAGTAAAGAAGGAATAGTGCATCGGAAAGGATATACTCTTATACCAAAAGAAAATCCTGTCGTTTCCATAGAAACGTTACTCGATTTAGAAGGAGAAGTCATAGAACCTATAGGATTTCATTTCGACGCAATCTCTGGGTTAATTCGTCAATGTGAGAGTGCGAGGGATGCAATAAAGAAGGATTAGTGCATCGGAAAGGAGGTAGACGTATCCCAAAAGGAAATCCAATCGTTTCCATGGAAACGTAACTCGATTTAGAAGGAGACGTCATATAACCCATAGTATTTCATAGCGACGCAATTTTTGTGTTAATTCGTCAAAGTGAGGGAGCGAGGGACGCTGTAAAGAAGGAATAGTGCATCGGAAAGGAGATACTCGTATACCAAAAGAAAATCCTGTCGTTATCATAGAAACATTACTCGATTTAGAAGGAGAAGTCATAGAACACATAGTATTTCATTGCGACGCAATTTCTGTGTTAATTCGTCAATGTGAGCGAGCGAGAGATGCAGTACAGAAGGAATAGTGCATCGGAAAGGAGATAGTTGTATCCCGATACGAAATCCTGTCGTTTCCATAGAAACGTTACTCGATTTAGAAGGAGAAGTTATAGAACCCATAGTGATTCATGGCGGCGCAATTTCTCTGCATATTCGTCAATCTGAGCTAGCGAGGGATGCAGTAGAGAACTAATAGTGCATCGTATAGGAGGTACTCGTATCATAAAAGAAAATTCTGTCGTTTCCATAGAGACGTTTCTCGATTTATAAGGAGTAGTCATGGAACGCATAGTATTTCATAGCGACGCAATTTCTGTGTTAATTCGTCAAAGTGACGGAGCGAGTGATGCAGTAAAGAGGGAATAGTGCATCAGAAAGGAGATATTCGTATCCCAAAAGAAAATCCTGTCGTTTCCATTGAAACGTTACTCGATTTAGAAGGAGAAGTCATACAACACATAGTATTTCATAGCGACGCAATTTCTGTGTTAACTCGTGAAAGTGAGGGAGCGAGGGACGCAGTAAAGAAGGAATAGTGCATCTAAGAGGAGATACTCGTATCCCAAAAGAATATCCTGACGTTTGCATAGACACGTTACTCGATTTAGAAGGAGAAGTCATAGAACACATAGTATTTCATAGCGACGCAATTTCTGTGTTAATTAGTGAAAGTGAGGGAGCGAGGGTTGCAGTAAAGAAGGAATACTGCATCGGAAACGAGATAGTCGTAACCAAAAAGAAAATCCTGTCGTTTCAATAGAAACGTCACTCGATTTAGAAGGAGAAGTCATAGAATCCATAGTATTACATAGCGACGCAATTTCTGTGTTAATTCGTCAATGTGAGGGAGCGAGGGATGCAGTAAAGAATGCATAGGGCATCGGAAAGGTGATACTCGTATCCCAAACGAAAATCCTGTCGTTTCCATTGAAACGTTATTCGAAATAGAAGGAGAAGACATAGAACACATAATATTCCATAGCGTCGCAATTTCTGTGTTAATTCTTCAATGTGAGGGAGCCAGTGATGCAGTAAAGAAGGAATAGTGCATCGGAAAGGAGATACTCGTATCCCAAAAGAAAATCCAATCGTTTCCGTAGAAGCGTAACTCGATTTAGAAGGAGAAGTCATAGCACCCATAGTATTTCATAGCGCCGCCATTTCTGTGTTAATTCGTCAGTGTGAGGGAGCGAGGGATGCAGTAAAGAAGGAATAGTGCATCGGAAAGGAGATACTCGTATACCAAAAGAAAATCCTGTCGTTTCAATAAAAACGTTACTCGATTTAGAAGGAGAAGTCATAGAACCCATAATATTTCATGGCGACGCAATTTCTGTGTTAATTCGTCAATGTTAGGGAGCGAGGGGTGCAGTAAAGAAGGAACAGTGCTTCGGAAAGGAGATACTCCAATACCAAAAGAAAATCATGTCGTTTCCATAGAAACGTTACTCGATTTAGAAGGAGAAGTCATAGAACTCATAGTATTTCATTGCGACGCAATTTCTGTGTTAATTCGTCAGTGTGAGGGAGCGAGGGATGCAGTAAAGGAGGAATAGTGCGTCGGAATGGAGATAGTCGTATCCCAAAAGAAAATCCAGTCGTTTCCATAGAAACATTACTCGATTTAGAAGGAGAAGTCTTAGAACCCATAGTATTTCATAGCGTCGCAACTTCTGTTCTTATTGGTCAATGTGAGGGAACGTGGGATGCAGTAAAGAAGGAATAGTGCATCTGAAAGGAGATACTCGTATCCCAAAGAAAATCTTGTCGTTTCCATAGAAACGTTACTCGTTTTAGAGGGAGAAGTCATAGAACCAATAGTATTTCATAGCGACGTAATTTCGTTGTTAATTCGTCAATGTGTGGGAGTGAGATATGCAGTAAGGAAGGAATAGTGCATCGGAAAGGAGATACTAGTATCCCAAAAGAAAATCCTGTCGTTTAAATAGAAACGTTACTCGATTTAGAAGGAGAAGTCATAGAACTCATAGTATTTCATTGCGACGCAATATCTGCGTTAATTCGTCAGTGTGAGGGAGCGAGGGATGCAGTATAGAAGGAATAGTGCATCGGAAAGGAGATACTCGTATCCCAAAAGAAAATCCTGTCGTTTCCATAGAAACGTTACTCGATTTAGAAGGAGAAGTCATGGAACCCGTAGTATTTCATAGCGACGCAATTTCTGTGTTAATTCTTCAATGTGAGGGAGCCAGTGATGCAGTAAAGAAGGAATAGTGCATCGGAAAGGAGATACTCGTATCCCAAAAGAAAATCCAATCGTTTCCGTAGAAGCGTAACTCGATTTAGAAGGAGAAGTCATAGAACCCATAGTATTTCATAGCGACGCCATTTCTGTGTAAATTCGTCAATGTGAGGGAGCGAGGGACGCAGTAAAGAAGGAATAGTGCATCGGAAAGGAGATACTCTTATACCAAAAGAAAATCCTCTCGTTTCCATAGAAACGTTACTCGATATAGAAGGAGAAGTAATAGAACGCATAGTATTTCATAGCGACGCAATTTTTCTGTGTTATTTCGGCAATGTGAGGGAGCGAGGGATGCAGTAAAGATGGAATAGTGCATCGGAAAGGAGATACTCGTATCCCATAAGAAAATCCTGTCGTTTCCATAGAAACGTTACTCGATTTAGATTGAGAAGTCATATAACACATAGTATTCCATAGAGTCGCAAATCTGTGTTAATTCGTCAATGTGAGGGAGCCAGGGATGCAGTATAGAAGGAATAGTGCATCGGAAAGGAGATACTCGTATCCCAATAGAAAATCCTGTCGTTTCCATAGAAACGTTACTCGATTTAGAAGGAGAAGTCATGGAACCCGTAGTATTTCATAGCGACGCAATTTCTGTGTTAATTCGTCAATGTGAGGGAGCGAGGGATACAGTAAAGAAGGAATAGTGCAACGGATAGGATATACTCTTATACCAAAAGAAAATCCTGTCGTTTCCATAGAAACGTTACTCGATTTAGAAGGAGAAGTCATCGAACCTATAGGATTTCATTTCGACGCAATCTCTGGGTTAATTCGTCAATGTGAGAGTGCGAGGGATGCAATAAAGAAGGATTAGTGCATCAGAAAGGAGGTAGACGTATCCCAAAAGGAAATCCAATCGTTTCCATGGAAACGTAACTCGATTTAGAAGGAGACGTCATATAACCCATAGTATTTCATAGCGACGCAATTTCTGTGTTAATTCGTCAAAGTGAGGGAGCGAGGGACGCTGTAAAGAAGGAATAGTGCATCGGAAAGGAGATACTCGTATACCAAAAGAAAATCCTGTCGTTATCATAGAAATATTACTCGATTTAGAAGGAGAAGTCATAGAACACATAGTATTTCATAGCGACGCAATTCCTGTGTTAATTCGTCAATGTGAGGGAGCGAGGGATGCAGTAAAGAATGCATAGGGCATCGGAAAGGTGATACTCGTATCCCAAAAGAATATCCTGACGTTTGCATAGACACGTTACTCGATTTAGAAGGAGAAGTCATAGAACACATAGTATTTCATAGCGACGCAATTTCTGTGTTAATTAGTGAAAGTGAGGGAGCGAGGGTTGCAGTAAAGAAGGAATACTGCATCGGAAACGAGATAGTCGTAACCAAAAAGAAAATTCTGTCGTTTCAATAGAAACGTCACTCGATTTAGAAGGAGAAGTCATAGAATCCATAGTATTACATAGCGACGCAATTTCTGTGTTAATTCGTCAATGTGAGGGAGCGAGGGATGCAGTAAAGAATGCATAGGGCATCGGAAAGGTGATACTCGTATCCCAAACGAAAATCCTGTCGTTTCCATAGAAACGTTATTCGAAATAGAAGGAGAAGACATAGAACACATAATATTCCATAGCGTCGCAATTTCTGTGTTAATTCTTCAATGTGAGGGAGCCAGTGATGCAGTAAAGAAGGAATAGTGCATCGGAAAGGAGATACTCGTATCCCAAAAGAAAATCCAATCGTTTCCGTAGAAGCGTAGCTCGATTTAGAAGGAGAAGTCATAGAACCCATAGTATTTCATAGCGCCGCCATTTCTGTGTTAATTCGTCAGTGTGAGGGAGCGAGGGATGCAGTAAAGAAGGAATAGTGCATCGGAAAGGAGATACTCGTATACCAAAAGAAAATCCTGTCGTTTCAATAAAAACGTTACTCTATTTAGAAGGAGAAGTCATAGAACCCATAATATTACATGGCGACGCAATTTCTGTGTTAATTCGTCAATGTGAGGGAGCGAGGGGTGCAGTAAAGAAGGAACAGTGCTTCGGAAAGGAGATACTCCAATACCAAAAGAAAATCATGTCGTTTCCATAGAAACGTTAGTCGATTTAGAAGGAGAAGTCATAGAACTCATAGTATTTCATTGCGACGCAATTTCTGTGTTAATTCGTCAGTGTGAGGGAGCGAGGGATGCAGTAAAGAAGGAATAGTGCGTCGGAATGGAGATAGTCGTATCCCAAAAGAAAATCCAGTCGTTTCCATAGAAACATTACTCGATTTAGAAGGAGAAGTCTTAGAACCCATAGTATTTCATAGCGACGCAATTTCTGTGTTAATTCGTCAGTGTGAGGGAGCGAGGGATGCAGTAAAGAAGGAATAGTGCGTCGGAATGGAGATAGTCGTATCCCAAAAGAGAATCCTGTCGTTACCATAGAAACGTTACTCGATTTAGAAGGCGAAGTCATAGAACACATAGTATTTCATAGCGACGCAATTTCTGTGTTAATTCGGCAATGTGAGGGAGCGAGAGATGCAGTACAGAAGGAATAGTGCATCGGAAAGGAGATAGTTGTATCCCGATACGAAATCCTGTCGATTTCATAGAAACGTTACTCGATTTAGAAGGAGAAGTTATAGAACCCATAGTGATTCATTGCGGCGCAATTTCTCTGCATATTCGTCAATCTGAGGGAGCGAGGGATGCAGTAGAGAACTAATAGTGTATCCTAAAGGAGGTACTCGAATCATAAAAGAAAATCCTGTCGTTTCCATAGAAACGTTACTCGATTTAGACGGAGAAGTCATGGAACACATAAAATTTCATAGCGACGCAATTTCTGTGTTAATTCGTGAAAGTGAGGGAGCGAGTGAAGCAGTAAAGAGGGAATAGTGCATCAGAAAGGAGATATTCGTATCCCAAAAGAATATCCTGTCGTTTCCATTGAAACGTTACTCGATTTAGAAGGAGAAGTCATAGAACACATAGTATTTCATAGCGACGCAATTTCTGTGTTAATTCGTGAAAGTGAGGGAGCGAGGGACGCAGTAAAGAAGGAATAGTGCATCGGAGAGGAGATACTCGTATCCCAAAAGAATATCCTGACGTTTGCATAGAAACGTTACTCGATTTAGAAGGAGAAGTCATAGAACACATACTATTTCATAGCGACGCAATTTCTGTGTTAATTAGTGAAAGTGAGGGAGCGAGGGTTGCAGTAAAGAAGGAATACTGCATCGGAAACGAGATAGTCGTAACCAAAAAGAAAATCCTGTCGTTTCAATAGAAACGTCACTCGATGTAGAAGGAGAAGTCGTAGAATCCATAGTATTACATAGCGACGCAATTTCTGTGTTAATTCGTCAATGTGAGGGAGCGAGGGATGCAGTAAAGAAAGCATAGAGCATCGGAAAGGTGATACTCGTATCCCAAACGAAAATCCTGTCGTTTCCATAGAAACGTTATTCGATATAGAAGGAGAAGACATAGAACACATAATATTCCATAGCGTCGCAATTTCTGTGTTAATTCTGCAATGTGAGGGAACCAGTGATGCAGTAAAGAAGGAATAGTCCATCGGAAAGGAGATACTCGTATCCCAAAAGAAAATCCAATCGTTTCCGTAGAAGCGTAACTTGATTTAGAAGGAGAAGTCATAGAACCCATGGTATTTCATAGAGACGCCATTTCTGTGTTAATTCGTCAGTGTGAGGGAGCGAGTGATGCAGTAAAGAAGGAATAGTGCATCGGAAAGGAGATACTCGTATACCAAAAGAAAATCCTGTCGTTTCAATAAAAACGTTACTCGATTTAGGAGAAGTCATAGAACCCATAATATTTCATAGCGACGCAATTTCTGTGTTAATTCGTCAATGTGAGGGAGCGAGGGGTGCAGTAAAGAAGGAACAGTGCTTCGGAAAGGAGATACTCCTAAACTAAAAGAAAATCCTTTCGTTTCCATAGTAACGTTACTCGATTTTGGAGGAGATGTCTTAGAACCGAAGGTATTTCATAGCGACGCAATTTCTGTGTTAATTTGCCTATGTGAGGGAGCGAGGGATGCAGTTAAGAGGGAATAGTGGATCGGAAAGGAGATACACGTGTCCCAATAGAAAATCCTGACGTTTTGATAGAAACGTTACTCGATTTAGAAGGAGAATTCATAGAACCCATAGTACTTCATAGCGACGCAATTTCTGTGTTAATTCGTCAATGTGAGGGAGCGAGGGAAACAGTAAAGAAGGAGTAGTGCTTCGGAAAGGAGATACTCCTATACCAAAAGAAAATCATGTCGTTTCCATAGAAAACGTTACTCGATTTAGAAGGAGAAGTCATAGAACTCATAGTATTTCATTGCGACGCAATTTCTGTGTTAATTCGTCAGTGTGAGGGAGCGAGGGATGCAGTAAAGAAGGAATAGTGCGTCGGAATGGAGATGGTCGTATCCCAAAAGAAAATCCAGTCGTTTTGATAGGAACATTACTCGATTTAGAAGGAGAAGTAATAGAACACATAGTATTTCATAGCGACGCAATTTCTGTGTTAATTCGTCAATGTGAGGGAGCGAGAGATGCAGTACAGAAGGAATAGTGCATCGGAAAGGAGATAGTTGTATCCCGATACGAAATCCTGTCGATTTCATAGAAACGTTACTCGATTTAGAAGGAGAAGTTATAGAACCCATAGTGATTCATGGCGGCGCAATTTCTCTGCATATTCGTCAATCTGAGGGAGCGAGGGATGCAGTAGAGAACTAATAGTGCATCGTAAAGGAGGTACTCGTATCATAAAAGAAAATCCTGTCGTTTCCATAGAAACGTTACTCGATTTAGAAGGAGAAGTCATGGAACACATAGTATTTCATAACGACGCAAATTCTGTGTTAATTCGTCAAAGTGAGGGAGCGAGGGTTGCAGTAAAGAAGGAATACTGCATCGGAAACGAGATAGTCGTAACCAAAAAGAAAATCCTGTCGTTTCAATAGAAACGTCACTCGATTTACAAGGAGAAGTCATAGAATCCATAGTATTACATAGCGACGCAATTTCTGTGTTAATTCGTCAATGTGAGGGAGCGAGGGATGCAGTAAAGAAAGCATAGAGCATCGGAAAGGTGATACTCGTGTCCCAAACGAAAATCCTGTCGTTTCCATAGAAACGTTATTCGATATAGAAGGAGAAGACATAGAACACATAATATTCCATAGCGTCGCAATTTCTGTGTTAATTCTTCAATGTGAGGGAGCCAGTGATGCAGTAAAGAAGGAATAGTGCATCGGAAAGGAGATACTCGTATCCCAAAAGAAAATTCAATCGTTTCCGTAGAAGCGTAACTCGATTTAGAAGGAGAAGTCATAGAACCAATAGTATTTCATAGCGACGCCATTTCTGTGTTAATTCGTCAGTGTGAGGGAGCGAGGGATGCAGTAAAGAAGGAATAGTGCATCGGAAAGGAGATACACGTATCCCAATAGAAAATCCTGACGTTTCCATAGAAACGTTACTCGATTTAGATGGAGAAATCATAGAACTCATAGTATTTCATTGCGATGCAATATCTGTGTTAATTCGTCAGTGTGAGGGAGCGAGGGATGCAGTAAAGAATGAATAGTGCGTCGGAATGGAGATAGTCGTATCCGAAAAGAAAATCCTTTCGTTTCCATAGAAACATTACTCGATTTAGAAGGAGAAGTCTTAGAACCCATAGTATTTCATAGAGTCGCAATTTCTATTCTTATTGGTCAGTGTGAGGGAACGAGGGATGCAGTAAAGAAGGAATAGTGCATCTGAAAGGAGATACTCGTATCCCAAAGAAAATCTTGTCGTTTCCATAGAAACGTTACTCGTTTTAAAGGGAGAAGTCATAGAACCAATAGTATTTCATAGCGGCGTAATTTCATTGTTAATTCGTCAATGTGTGGGAGTGAGATATGCAGTAAAGAAGGAATAGTGCATAGGAAAGGAGATACTAGTATCCAAAAAGAAAATCCTGTCGATTATATAGAAACGTTACTCGATTTAGAAGGAGAAGTCATAGAACTCATAGTATTTCATTGCGACGCAATTTCTATGTTAATTCGTCAGTGTGAGGGAGCGAGGGATGCAGTAAAGAGGGAATAGTGCGTCGGAATGGAGATAGGCGTATCCCAAAAGAAAATCCTGTCGTTACCATAGAAACGTTACTCGATTTAGAAGGAGAAGTAATAGAACACATAGTATTTCATAGCGTCGCAATTTCTGTGTAATTCGTCAATGTGAGGGAGCGAGAGATGCAGTACAGAAGGAATAGTGCATCGGAAAGGAGATAGTTGTATCCCGATACGAAATCCTGTCGATTTCATAGAAACGTTACTCGATTTAGTAGGAGAAGTTATAGAACCCATAGTGATTCATGGCGGCGCAATTTCTCTGCATATTCGTCAATCTGAGGGAGCGAGGGGTGCAGTAGAGAACTAACAGTGCATCGTAAATTAGGTACTCGTATCATAAAAGAAAATCCTGTCGTTTCCATAGAAACGTTACTCGATTTAGAAGGAGAAGTCATGGAACACATAGTATTTCATAGCGACGCAATTTCTGTGTTAATTCGTCAAAGTGAGGGAGCGAGTGATGCAGTAAAGTGGGAATAGTGCATCAGAAAGGAGATATTCGTATCCCAAAAGAAAATCCTGACGTTTCCATAGAAACGTTACTCGATTTAGAAGGAGAATTCATAGTACCCATAGTATTTCAAGCGACGCAATTTCTGTGTTTATTCGTCAATGTGAGGGAGCGAGGGAAGCAGTAATGAAGGAATAGTGCTTCGGAAAGGAGATACTCGTATTCCAAAAGAAAATCCTGTCGTTTCCATAGAAAAGTTACCTGATCTAGAAGGAGAAGTCATAGATCCCATAATATTTCATAGCGACGCAATTTCTGTGTTAATTCGTCAATGTGAGGGAGCGAGGGATGCAATTAAGAAGGAATAGTGCATCGGAAAATAGATAGTCGTATCTCAAATGAAAATCCTGTCGTTTCCACAGAAACGTTACTCGATTTAGAAGAAGAATTCATAGAACCCATAGTATTTGATAGCGACGCAATTTCTGTGTTAATTCGTCAATGTGAGGGAGCGAGGGATGCAGTAAAGAAGGAATAGCGCACCGGAAAAGAGATACTGGTATACCAAAAGAAAATCCTGTCGTTTCCATAGAAACGTTACTCGATTTAGAAGGAGAAGTCATTGAACCCATAGGATTTGATAGCAACGCAATTTCTGTGCTTATTCGTCAATGTGAGGGAACGAGAGATGCAGTAAAGTTGGAATAGTGCATCAGAAAGGTGATACTCGTATCCCAAAAATATATCCTGTCGCTTGCATAGAAAGGTCACTCGATTTAGAAGGAGAAGTCATAGAACACATACTATTTCATAGCGACGCAAATTCTGTGTTAATTCGTCAATGTGAGGGATCGAGGAATGCAGTAAAGAAGAAATAGTGCATCGGAAAGGAGTAAGTCGTATCACAAAAGAACATCCTGTCGTTTCCATAGAAACGTTACTCGATTTAGATGGAGAAGCCGTGGAACCCATAGCATTTAATAGCGACGCAATTTCTGTGTTAGTTCGTTAATGTAAGGGAGCGAGAGATGCAGTAATGAGGGAATACTGCACCGGAAAGGAGATACTTGTATCCCAATAGAAAATACTGTCGTTTCAATAGCAACGTTACTCGATTTAGAAAGAGAAATTATAGAACCCATAGTATTTCATAGCGACGCAATCTCTGTGATAATTCGTCAATGTGAGGGTGCGAGGGATGCAATAGAGAAGGAATAGTGCATCGGAAGGGAGATACTCGAATCCGATTAGAAAATCTTGTCCTTTCCATTGAAACGTTACTCGATTTAGAAGGAGAAGTCATAGAACCCATAGTATTTAATGGCGACGCAATTTCTCTGCTTATTCGACAATGTGAGGGAGCGAGGGATGCAGTAAAGAACTAATAGTGCATCGGAAAGGAGGTACTCGCATCATAAAAGAAAATCCTTTCGTTTCCACAGAAACGTTACTCGATTTAGAAGGAGAAGTTATAGAACATATAGTATTTCATAGCGACGCAACCTCTGTGTTAATTCGTCAATGTGAGGGTGCGAGTGATGCAATAAAGAAGGAATAGTGCATCCGAAAGGAGATACTCGGATCCGAAAAGAAAATCCTGCCCTTTCCACAGAAACGTAACTCGATTTAGAAGCAGAAGTCATAGAGCACATAGTATTCCATAGCGTCGCATTTTCTGTGTTGATTCGTCAATGTGATGGAGCCAGCGATGGAGTAAGGAAGGAATAGTGCATCGGAAAGGAGATACTCGTCTCCCAAACGAAAATCCTGTCGTTTCCATAGAAACGTTACTCGATTTAGAAGGAGAAGTCGTAGAATACATCGGATTTCATAGCGACGCAATTTCTGAGCTTATTCGTCAATGTGAGGGAGCAAGGGATGCAGTAAAGAAGAAAAAATGCATCGGAAAGGAGATACTCGTATCCCAAAAGAAAAACCTGTCGTTTCAATAGAAACGTTACTCCATTTAGAAGGAGAAGTTATAGAACACATAGTATTTCATAGCGACGCAATATCAGTGTTAATTCGTCAATGTGAAGGAGCGAGGGATGCAGTAGAGGAGGAATAGTGCATCGGAAAGGAGATACTCGTATCCCATAAGAAAATCCTGTCGTTTCCATAGAAACATAACTCGATTTTGAAGGAGAAATCATAGAACCCATAGTATTTCATAGCGACACAATTTCAGTGTTAAATCGACAATGTGAGGGAGCGTGGGATGCAGTAAAGAAGGAATAGTGCATCTGAAAGGAGATACTCGTAACCCACAAGAAAATCCTGTCGTTTCCTTAGAAACGTTACTCGATTTAGAAGGGAAGTCATAGAACACATATTATTCCATGGAGTCGCAATTTCTGTGTTAATTTGTGAGTGTGAGGGAGCCAGGGATGCAGTAAAGAAGGACTAGTGCATCGGAAAGGAGATAGACGCATCCCAAGAGAAAATCCTGTCGTTTCCATAGGAACGTTACTCGATTTAGAAGGAGAAGTGATAGAACACCTAGTATTTCATAGCGATGCAATTTCTGTGTTAATTCGTCAATGTGAGGGTGCGAGGGATGCGGTAAAGAGGGAATAGTGCATCGGAAAGGAGATACTCGTATACCAAAAGAAAATCCTGTCGTTTCCATTGAAACGTTACTCGAGTTAGAAGGAGAAGTCATAGAACCCATAGTACTTCATAGCGACTCAATTTCTGTGTTAATTCGTCAATGTGAGGTAGCGAGGGATGCAGTAAAGAAGGAATAGTGCCTCGGAAAGGTGATACTCGTATCCCAAAAGGAAATCCTGTCGTTACCATAGAAACGTTACTCGATTTAGATGGAGAAGTTATAGAACCCATAGTATTTCATGGCGACGCAATTTCTCTGCTTATTTGTCAATGTGAGGGAGCGAGGGATGCAGTAAAGAACTAATAGTGCATCGGAAAGGAGGTACTCGCATCATAAAAGAAAATCCTGTCGTTTCCTCAGAAACGTTAATCGATTTATATGGAGAAGTTATACAACCCATAGTAATTCATGCCGACGCAATTTCGCTGTTTATTCGACAATGTGAGGGAGCGAGGGATGCAGTAAAGAACTAATAGTGCATCGGAAAGGAGGTACTCGCATCATAAAAGAAAATCCTTTCGTTTCCATAGAAACGTTACTCGATTTAGAAGGAGAAGTGATAGAACACCTAGTATTTCATAGCGATGTAATTTCTGTAATAATTCGTCAATGTGAGGGAGCGAGGGATGCAGTAAGGAGGGAATAGTGCATCGGAAAGGAGATACTCGTATACCAAAAGAAAATCCTTTCGTTTCCATAGAAACGTTACTCGATTTAGAAGTAGAAGTGATAGAACACCTAGTATTTCATAGCGATGTAATTTCTGTGTTAATTCGTCAATGTGAGGTAGCGAGGGATGCAGTAAAGAAGGAATAGTGCCTCGGAAAGGTGATACTCGTATCCCAAAAGAAAATCCTGTCGTTACCATAGAAACGTTACTCGATTTAGATGGAGAAGTTATAGAACCCATAGTATTCCATGGCGACGCAATGTCTCTGCTTATTCGTCAATGTGAGGCAGCGAGGGATGCAGTAACGAACTAATAGTGCATCGGAAAGGAGGTACTCGCATCATAAAAGAAAATCCTTTCGTTTCCACAGAAACGTTACTCGATTTAGAAGGAGAAGTGATAGAACACCTAGTATTTCATATCGATGCAATTTCTGTGTTAATTCGTCAATGTGAGGGAGCGAGGGATGCAGTAAGGAGGGAATAGTGCATCGGAAAGGAGATACTCGTATACCAAAAAAAAATCCAGTCGTTTCCATTGAAACGTTACTCGATTTAGAAGGAGAAGTCATAGAACCCATAGTATTTCATAGCGACGCAATTTCTGTGTTAATTCGTCAATGTGAGGTAGCGAGGGTTGCAGTAAAGAAGGAATAGTGCCTCGGAAAGGTGATACTCGTATCCCAAAAGAAAATCCTGTCGTTACCATAGAAACGTTACTCGATTTAGAAGGAAGTCATAGAACACATAGTATTCCATGGAGTCGCAATTTCTGTGTTAATTCGTGAGTGTGAGGGAGCCAGGGATGCAGTAAAGAAGGACTAGTGCATCGGAAAGGAGATAGACGTATCCCAAAAGAAAATCCTGTCGTTTCCATAGGAACGTTACTCGATTCAGAAGGAGAAGTGATAGAACACCTAGCATTTCATAGCGATGCAATTTCTGTGTTAATTCGTCAATGTGAGGTAGCGAGGGATGCAGTAAAGAAGGAATAGTGCCTCGGAAAGGAGATACTCGTATCCCAAAAGAAAATCCTGTCGTTAGCATAGAAACGTTACTCGATTTAGATGGAGAAGTTATAGAACCCATAGTATTTCATGGCGACGCAATTTCTCTGCTTATTCGTCAATGTGAGGGAGCGAGGGATGCAGTAAAGAACTAATAGTGCATCGGAAAGGAGGTACTTGCATCATAAAAGAAAATCCTTTCGTTTCCACAGAAACGTTACTCGATTTTGAAGGAGAAGTGATAGAACACCTAGTATTTCATAGCGATGCAATTTCTGTGTTAAATCGTCAATGTGAGGGAGCGAGGGATGCAGTAAAGAGGGAATAGTGCATCGGAAAGGAGATACTCGTATACCAAAAGAAAATCCTGTCGTTTAGATTGAAACGTTACTTGATTTAGAAGGAGAAGTCATAGAACCCATAGTATTTCATAGCGACACAATTTCTGTGTTAATTCGTCAATGTGAGGGAGCGAGGGATGCAGTAAAGAATTAATAGTGCATCGGAAAGGAGGTACTCGCATCATAATAGAAAATCCTGTCGTTTCCACAGAAACGTTAATCGATTTATATGGAGAAGTTATAGAACCCATAGTATTTCATGGCGACACAATTTCTCTGCTTATTCGACAATGTGAGGGAGCGAGGGATGCAGTAAAGAACTAATAGTGCGTCGGAAAGGAGGTACTCGCATCATAAAAGAAAATCCTTTCGTTTCCACAGAAACGTTACTCGATTTAGAAGGAGAAGTTATGGAACATATAGTATTTCATAGCGACGCAACCTCTGTGTTAATTCGTCAATGTGAGGGTGCGTGTGATGCAATAAAGAAGGAATAGTGCATCCGAAAGGAGATACTCGGATCCGAAAAGAAATTCCTGTCCTTTCCATAGAAACGTTACTCGATTTAGAAGGAGAAGTCATAGAGCACATAGCATTCCATAGCGTCGCATTTTCTGTGTTGATTCGCCAATGTGATGGAGCCAGGGATGGAGTAAGGAAGGAATAGTGCATCGGAAAGGAGATACTCGTCTCCCAAACGAAAATCCTGTTGTTTCCATAGAAACGTTACTCGATTTAGAAGGAGAAGTCATAGAATCCATCGGATTTCATAGCGACGCAATTTCTGATCTTATTCGTCAATGTGAGGGAGCGAGGGATGCAGTATAGAAGAAATAATGCATCGGAAAGGAGATACTCGTATCCCAAAAGAAAAACCTGTCGTTTCAATAGAAACGTTACTCGATTTAGAAGGAGAAGTCATAGAACACATAGTAATTCATAGCGACGCATTTTCTGTGTTAATTCGTCAATGTGTGGGAGCGAGAGATGCAGTAAAGAAGGAATAGTGCATCGGAAAGGAGATATTCCTATCGCAAAAGAAAATCCAGTCGTTTCCATTGAAACGTTACTCGATTTAGAAGGAGGAGTCATAAAACCCTATGAAATTCATAGCGACGCAATTACTGCGTTAATTCGACAATGTGAGGGAGCGAGGGATGAAGTAAAGAAGGAATAGTGCTTCGGAAAGGAGATAGTTGTATCCCGAAACGAAATCCTGTCGTTTCCATAGAAACGTTACTCGATTTAGAAGCAGAAGTTATAGAACCCATAGCAAATCAGGGCGACGTAATTTCTCTGCTTATTCGTCAATCTGAGGGGGCGAGGGATGTAGTAAATAACTAATAGTGCATCGGAAAGGAGGTACTCGTATCATAAAAGAAAATCCAGTTGTTTTCATAGAGACGTTACTCGATTTAGATGGACAATCATAGAATACATAGTATATCATAGCGACGCAATTTCTCTGTTAATTCGTCAATGTGAAGGAGCGAGGGATGCAGTAAAGAAGGAATAGTGCAACGGAAAGGAGATACTCGTATCGAAAAAAAATCCTGTTGTTTCCATAGAACTGTTATTCGATTTAAAAGTAGAAGTCATTGAACACATGGTATTTCACTGCGACGCAATTTCTGTGTTAATTCGTCAGTGTGATTCATCGAGGGATGCAGTAAAGAAGGAATAGTGCATCGGAAAGGAGATACCCGTATCGAAAAAAAATCCTGTTGTTTCCATGGAAACGTTACTCGATTTAGAAGGAGATGTCTTAGAACGAATGGTATTTCATAGAGACGCAATTTCTGTATTAATTTGCCTATGTGACGGAGCGAGGGATGCAGTTAAGAGGGAATAGTGCATCGGAAAGGAGATACACGTATCCCAATAGAAAATCCGCACGTTTCCATAGAAACGTTACTCGATTTAGAAGGAGAAGTCGTAGAACCCATAGTATTTCGTAACGACGCAATTTCTGTGTTAATTCGTCAATGTGAGCTAGCGAGGGAAGCAGTAAAGAAGGAATAGTGCGTCGGAAAGGAAATACTCCTATACCAAAAGAAAATCCTGTCGTTTCCATAGAAACTTTACTCGATTTAGAAGGAGAAGTCATAGAACTCATAGTATTTCCATGCGACGCAATTTCTGTGTTAATTCGTCAATGTGAGGGAGCGAGGGATGCAATTAAGAAGGAATAGTGCATCGGAAAGGAGATACTCGTATCCCAAAAGAAAATCCTGTCGTTCCCATAGAAACGTTTCTCGATTTAGAAGGAGAAGTCACAGAACAGATAGTATTCCATAGCGTCGCAATTTTTGTGTTAATTCGTCAATGTGAGGGAGCGAGGGATGCAGTAAAGAAGAAATAGTGCATTGGAAAGGAGATACTCGCATCCCAAAAGAAAATCCTGTCGTTTCCATAGAAAAGTTACTCGATTAAGAAGGAGAAGTCATAGAACCCATAGTATTTCATAGCGAACTATTTCTGTGTTAATTCGTCAATGTGGGGGAGCGAGGGATGCAATTAAGAAGGAATAGTGCATCGGAAAGGAGATAGTCGTATCCCAAATGAAAATCCTGTCGTTTCCATAGAAACGTTACTCGATTTAGAAGAAGAAGTCATTGAACCCATAGTATTTGATAGCGACGCAATTTCTGTGCTTATTCGTCAATGTGAGGGAGCGAGGGATGCAGTAAAGTAGGAATAGTGCATCAGAAAGATGATACTCGTATCCCAAAAATATATCCTGTCGATTGCATAGAGAGGTCACTCGATTTCGAAGGAGAAGTCACACAACGAATAGTATTTCATAGCGACGCAATTTCTGTGTTATTTCGGCAATGTGAGGGAGCGGGGTATGCAGTAAAGATGGAATAGTGCATCGGAAAGGAGATACTCGTATCCCATGAGAAAATCCTGTCGTTTCCATAGAAACGTTACTCGATTTAGAATGAGAAGACATAGAACACATAGTATTCCATAGAATCGCAAATCTGTGTTAATTCGTCAATGTGAGGGAGCCAGGGATGCAGTAAAGAAGCAATAGTGCATCGGATAGGAGATACTCGTATCCCAAAAGAAAATCCAGTCGTTTCCATAGAAACGGCACTCGCTTTAGAAGGAGAAGTCGTGGAACCCGTAGTATTTCATAGCGACGCAATTTCTGTGTAAATTCGTCAATGTGAGGGAGCGAGGGATGCAGTAATGAAGGAATAGTGCATCGGAATGGATATACTCTTATACCAAAAGAAAATCCTGTCGTTTCCATAGAAACGTTACTCGATTTAGAAGGAGAAGTCATAGAACCCATAGGATTTCATTTCGACGCAATCTCTGGGTTAATTCGTCAATGTGAGAGTGCGAGGGATGCAATAAAGAAGGAATAGTGCATCGGAAAGGAGATAGACGTATCCCAAAAGGAAATCCTATCGTTTCCATCGAAACGTAACTCGATTTAGAAGGAGACGTCATATAACCCATAGTATGTCATAGCGACGCAATTTCTGTGATAATTCGTCAAAGTGAGGGAGCGAGGGACGCTGTAAAGAAGGAATAGTGCATCGGAAAGGAGATACTCGTATACCAAAAGAAAATCCTGTCGTTTCCATAGAAACGTTACTCGATTTAGAAGGAGAAGTCATAGAACCCATAGTATCTCATAGTGACGGCATTTCGGTGTTTATTCGTCAATGTGTGGGAGCGAGGGATGCAGTATAGATGGAATACTGCATCGGAATGGAGATACTCGTATCCCAAAAGAAAATCCTGTCGTTACCATAGAAACGTTACCCGATTTAGAAATAGAACTCATAGAACACTTAGTATTTCATAGCGACGCAATTTCTGCGTTAATTCGTGAAAGTGAGGGAGCGAGGGAAGCAGTAAAGAAGGAATAGTGCATCGGATAGGAGATACTCGGATCCCAAAAATATATCCTGTCGTTTGCATAGAAAGGACACTCGATTTAAAAGGAGAAGACATAGAACCCATAGTATTTTATAGCGACGCAAATTCTGTGTTAATTCGTCAATGTGAGGGATCGAGAGATGCAGTAAAGGAGGAATAGTGCATCGGAAAGGAGATTGTCGTATCACAAAAGAACATCCTGTCGTTTCCATAGAAACGTTACCCGATTTTGAAGGAGAAGTCATAGAACACATAGTAGTTCATAGCGATGCAATTTCTGTGTTAATTCGTCAATGTGAGGGAGCGAGGGATGCAGTAAAGAAGGAATAGTTCATCGGAAAGGAGATACTCGTATCCCATAAGAAAATCCTGTCGTTTCCATAGAAACGTTACTCGATTTAGAAGGAAAAGTCATAGAGCACATAGTATTCCATAGAGTCGCACATCTGTGTTAAATCGTCAATGTTAGGGGGCCAGGGATGCAGCAAAGAAGGAATAGTGCATCGGAAAGGAGATACTCGTATCCAAAAAGAAAATCCTGTCGTTTCCATAGAAACGTTACTCGATTTAGAAGGAGAAGTCATGGAACACAGAGTATTTCATAGGGACGCAATTTCTGTGTTAATTCCACAATGTGCGGGAGCGAGAGATGAAGTAAAGAGGGAATAGTGCATCGGAAAGGAGATACTCGTATCCCAAAAGAAAATCCTGTCGTTTCCACTGAAACGTTACTCGATTTAGAAGGAGAAGTTGTAGAACCCATAGTATATCATAGCGACGCAATTTCTGTGTTAATCAGTCAATATGAGGGAGCGAGGGATGCAGTAATGAAGAAATAGTGAATCGGTAAGGAGATACTCGTATCCCAAAAGAAAATCCTGTCGTTTCAATAGAAACGTAACTCGATTTTGAAAGAGAAGTTATAGAACCCATAGTATTTCATTTCGACCCAATTTCTGGGTTAATTCGTCAATGTGAGTGTGCGAGGGATGCAATAAAGAAGGAATAGTGCATCGGAAAGGAAATAGACGTATCCCAAAAGAAAATCCTCTCGTTTCCATAGAAACGTAACTCGATTTAGAAGGAGAAGTCATAGAACACATAGTATTCCATGGAGTCGCTATTTCTGTGATAATTCGTGAATGTGAGGGAGCCAGGGATGCAGTAAAGAAGGAATAGTGCATCGGAAAGGAGATACTCGTATACCAAAAGAAAATCCTGTCGTTTCCATTGAAACGTAACTCGATTTAGAAGGAGAAGTCATAGAACCCATAGTATTTCATAGCGACGCAATTTCTGTGTTAATTCGTCAATGTGAGGTAGCGAGGGATGCAGTAAAGAAGGAATAGTGCCTCGGAAAGGTGATACTCGTATCCCAATGGAAAATCCTGTCGTTACCTTAGAAACGTCACTCGATTTAGATGGAGAAGTTATAGAATCCATAGTATTTCATGGCGACGCAATTTCTCTGCTTATTCGACAATGTGAGGGAGCGAGGGATGCAGTAAAGAACTAATAGTGCATCGGAAAGGAGGTACTCGCATCGTGAAAGAAAATCCTTTCGTTTCCACAGAAACGTTACTCGATTTAGAAGGAGAAGTTATAGAACATATTGTATTTCATAGCGACGCAACCTCTGTGTCAATTCGTCAATGTGAGGGTGCGAGTGATGCAATATAGAAGGAATAGTGCATCCGAAAGGAGATACTCGGATCCGAAAAGAAAATCCTGTCCTTTCCATAGAAACGTTACTCGATTTAGAAGGAGAAGTCATAGAGCACATGGTTTTCCATAGCGTCGCATTTTCTGTGTTGATTCGTCAATGTGATGGAGCCAGGGATGGAGTAAGGAAGGAATAGTGCATCGGAAAGGAGATACTCGTCTCCCAAACGAAAATCCTGTCGTTTCCATAGAAACGTTACTCGATTTAGAAGGAGGAGTCATAGAATCCATCGGATTTCATAGCGACGCAATTTCTGAGCTTATTCGTCTATGTGAGGGAGCGAGGGATGCAGTAAAGCAGAAATAATGCATCGGAAAGGAGATACTCGTATCCCAAAAGAAAAACCTGTCGTTTCAATAGAAACGTTACTCGATTTAGAAGGAGAAGTTATAGAAGCCATAGTATTTGATAGCGACGCAATATCAGTGTTAATTCGTCAATGTGAAGGAGCGAGGCATGCAGTAGAGGAGGAATAGTGCATCGGAAAGGAGATACTCGTAACCCAAAAGAAAATCCTGTCGTATCAATAGAAACGTAACTCGATTTAGAAAAAGAAGTTATAGAACCCATAGTATTTCATTTTGACGCAATCTCTGGGTTAATTGGTCAATGTGAGAGTGCGAGGGATGCAATAAAGAAGGAATAGTGCATCGTAAAGGAGATAGACGTATCCCAAAAGAAAATCCTCTCGTTTCCATACAAACGAAAATCGATTTAGAAGGAGAAGTCATAGAATCCATAGTATTTCATAGAGACGCAATTTCATTGTTAATTCGTCAATGTGAGGGAGCGAGGGATGCAGTAAAGAAGAAATAATGCATCGGAAAGGAGCTACTCGTATCCCAAAAAAGAGACCTGTCGTTTCAATAGAAACGTTACCCGATTTAGAAGGAGAAGTTATAGAACACATAGTATTTCATAGCGACGCAATATAAGTGTTAATTCGTCAATGTGTGGGAGCGAGGGATGCAGTAAAGAAGGAATAGTACATCGGAAAGGAGATACTCGTATCCCATAAGAAAATCCTGTCGTTTCCTTAGAAACGTTACTCGATTTAGAAGGAGAAGTCATAGAGCACATAGTATTCCATGGAGTCGCAATTTCTGTGTTAATTCGCGAATGTGAGGGAGCCAGGGATTCAGTAAAGAAGGACTAGTGCATCGGAAAGGAGATAGGCGTATCTCAAAAGAAAATCCTGTCGTTTCCATAGGAACGTTACTCGATTTAGAAGGAGAAGTCATAGAACACATAGTATTTCATAGCGTCGCAATTTATTTGTTAATTCGTCAATGTGAGGGAGCGAGGGATGCAATAAAGGAGGAATAGCGCTTCGGAAAGGAGATACCCGTATCCCGAATGAAAAACCTTTCGTTTCCATAGAAACGTTTCTCGATATAGAAGGAGAAGTCTAAGAACCCATAGTAATTCATAGCGACGCAAAATCTGTGCTAACTCGTCAATTTGAGGGAGCGAGGGATGCAGTAAAGAAGGAATAGTGCAGCGGAGTGGAGATACTCGTATCCCAAAAGAAAATCCTTTTGTTTCCATTGAAACGTTACTCGATGTAGAAGGAGTTGTCATTGAACCAATGGTATTTCAGAGTGACGCTATTTCTGAGTTAATTTGTCAATGTGAGGGAGCAAGGGATACAGTTAACAGGGAATAGTGCATCGGAAAGGAGATACTCGTATCCCAAATGAATAACCTGTCGTTTCAATAGAAACGTTACTCGATTTAGAAGGAGCAGTTATAGAACACATAGTATTCCATGGAGTCGCAATTTTGTGTTAATTCGTGAATGTGAGGGAGCCAGGGATGCAGTAAAGAAGGACTAGTGAATCGGATAGGAGATAGACGTATCCCAAAAGAAAATCCTGCCGTTTCCATAGGAACGTTACTCGATTTAGAAGGAGAAGTCACAGAACACATAGTATATCATAGCGACGCAATTTATGTGTTAATTCGCCAATGTGAGGGAGCGAGGGATGCAGGATAGAGGAATAGTGCATCGGAACGGAGATACTCGTATACCAGTATACCAAAAGAAAATCCTGTCGTTTCCATAGAAACGTTACTCGATTTAGAAAGAGAAGTCATGGAACCCATAGTATTTCATAGCGACGCAATTTCTGTATTATTTCGTCAATGTGAGTGAGCGGGAGATGCAGTAAAGAGGGAATAGTGCATCGGAAAAGAGGTATTCGTATCCCAAAAGAAAATCCTGTCGTTTCAATAGAAACGTTACTCGATTTAGAAAGAGAAGTTATAGAACCCATAGTATTTCATAGCGAAGCAATCTCTGTGTTAATTCGTCAACGTGAGGGAGCGAGGGATGCAGTAAAGAAGAAAAAATGCATCGGAAATTAGATACTCGTATCCCAAAGAAAAACCTGTCGTTTCAATAGAAACGTTACTCGATTTAGAAGGAGAAGTTATAGAACACACAGTATTTCATAGCGACGCAATATCAGTGTTAATTCGTCAATGTGAGGGAGCGAGGGATGCAGTAAAGAAGGAATAGTGCATCGGAGATACTCGTATCCCATAAGAAAATCCTGTCGTTTCCTTAGAAACGTTACTCGATTTAGAAGGAGAAGTCATAGAGCACATAGTATTCCATGGAGTCGCAATTTCTGTGTCAATTCGTAAATGTGAGGGGGCCAGGGATGCAGTAAAGAAGGACTAGTGCATCGGAAAGGAGATAGACGTATCCCAAAAGAAAATCCTGTCGTTTGCATAGGATCGTTACTCGATTTAGAAGGAGAAGTCATAGAACACATAGTATTTCATAGCGTCGCAATTTATGTGTTAATTCGTCAATGTGAGGGAGCGAGGGATGCAGGATAGAGGAATAGTGCATCGGAACGGAGATACTCGTATACCAGTATACCAAAAGAAAATCCTGTCGTTTCCTTAGAAACGTTACTCGATTTAGAAGGAGAAGTCATAGAGCACATAGTATTCCATGGAGTCGCAATTTCTGTGTTAATTCGTAAATGTGAGGGGGCCAGGGATGGAGTAAGGAAAGAATAGTGCATCGGAAAGGAGATAGTCGTATCCCAAAAGAAAATCCTGTCGTTTCCATAGAAACTTTACTCGATTTAAAAGGAGAAGTCATAGAACCCATAGGATTTCATAGCGACGCTTTTTCTGTGCTTATTCGTCAATGTTAGGGATCGAGGCAATCAGTAAAGTAGGAATAGTGCATCGGTAAGGAGATTCTCGTATCTCAAAGTAAAATCCTGACGTTTACATTGAAACGTTATTCGATTTAGAAGGAGAAGTCATAGAACACATAGTATTTCATAAAGACGCAATTTCATTGTTAATTCGTCAATGTGAGGGATCGAGGAATGCGGTAGTGGACGAATAGTGCATCGGAAAGGAGATACTCGTATCCCAAAAGAAAATTCTGTCGTTTCCATTGAAACGTAACTCGATTAATAAGGAGAAATCATAGAACACATAGTATTTCATAGCGACGCAATCTCAGTGTTAATTCGTCAATGTGAGGGTGCGAGGGATGCAGTAAAGAAGGAATAGTGCATCGGAAAGGAGATACCCGGATCCAATAAGAAAATCCTGCCCTTTCCATAGAATCGATATTCGATTAAGAAGGAGAAGTCATAGGGCTCATAGTATTCCATAGCGTCGCAATTTCTGTTTTAATTCGTCAATGTGATGGAGACAGGGATGGCGTCAGGAAGGAATAGTGCATCAGAAAGGAGATAGTCGTATCCCTAAAGAAAATCCTGTCGTTTCCATAGAAACGTTACTCGATTTAGAAGGAGAAGTCATAGAGCCCATAGGATTTCATAGCGACGCATATTCTGTGCTTATTCGACAATGTTATGGAACGAGGCAATCAGTAACGTAGGAATAGTGCATCGGAAAGGAGACAGTCGTATCCCAAAAGAAAATCCTGTCGTTTCCTTAGAAACGTTACTCGATTTAGAAGGAGAAGTCATAGAACCCATAGTATTTCATAGAGACGCAATTTCATTGTTAATTCGTCAATGTGAGGGAGCGAGGAATGCAGTAAAGAAGTTATAGTGCATCGGAAAGGAGATACTCGTATGCCAAATAAATAACCTGTCGTTTCAATAGAAATGTTACGCGATTTAGAAGGAGCAGTTATAGAACACATAGTATTTCATAGCGACGAAGTTTCAGTGTTAATTCGTGAATGTGAGGGATCGAGGGATGCAGTAGAGGAGGAATAGTGCATCGGAAAGGAGATACTCGTATCCCAAAAGAAAATTCTGTCGTTTCCATAGAAACGTAACTCGATTTTTAAGGGGAAGTCATAGAACCCATAGTATTTAATACTGACGCAATTTCTGTGTTAATTCGTCAATGTGAGAGAGCGAGGGATGCAGGATAGAGGGAATAATGCATCGGAAAGGAGATACTCGTATCCCAAACGAAAATCCTGTCGGTTCTATAGAAACGTTACTCGATTTAGAAGGAGAAGTCATAGAACACATAGTATTTCATAGCGACGCAATTTCTGTGTTAATTCGTCAATGTGAGGGAGCGAGGGATGCAGTAAAGAAGAAATAATGCATCGGAAAGGAGATACTCGTATCCCAAAAAAAAAAACCTGTCGTTTCAATAGAAATGTTACCCGATTTAGAAGGAGAAGTTATAGAACAAATAGTATTTCATAGCGGCGCAATATAAGTGGTAATTCGTCTATGTGAGGGAGCGAGGGATGCAGTAAAGAAGGAATAGTGCAGCGGAGTGGAGATACTCGTATCCCAAAAGAAAATCCTTTTGTTTCCATTGAAACGTTACTCGATGTAGAAGGAGGTGTCATTGAACCAATGGTATTTCAGAGCGACGCAATTTCTGAGTTAATTTGTCAATGTGAGGGAGCAAGGGATACAGTTAAGAGGGAATAGTGCATCGGAAAGCAGATACTCGTATCCCATAACAAAATCCTGTCGTTTCCTTAGAAACGTTACTCGATTTAGAAGGAGAAGTCATAGAGCACATAGTATTCCATGGAGTCGCTATTTTGTGTTAATTCGTGAATGTGAGGGAGCCAGGGATGCAGTAAAGAAGGACTAGTGCATCGGATAGGAGAAGGACGTATCCCAAAAGAAAATCCTGTCGTTTCCATAGGAACGTTACTCGATTTAGAAGGAGAAGTCACAGAACACATAGTATTTCATAGCGACGCAATTTATGTGTTAATTCGTCAAGGTGAGGAAACGAGGGATGCAGGATAGAAGGAATAGTACATCGGAAAGGAAATACTCGTATACCAGTTTACCAAAAGATAATCCTTTTGTTTCCATAGAAACGTTACTCGATTTAGAAGGAGAAGTCATAGAACCCATAGTATTTCATAGCGACGCAATTTCTGTGTTAATTCGTCAATGTGAGGTAGCGAGGGATGCAGTAAATAAGGAATAGTGCATCGGAAAGGAGATACTCGTATCCCAAAAGAAAAACCTGTCGTTTCAATAGAAACGTTACTCGATTTAGAAGGAGAAGTTATAGAACACATAGTATTTCAAAGCGACGAAGTATCAGTGTTAATTCGTCAATGTGAGGGAGCGAGGGATGCAGTAGAGTAGGAAAAGTGCATCGGAAAGGAGATACTCGTATCCCATAAGAAAATCCTTTCGTTTCCTTAGAAACGTTACTCGATTTAGAAGGAGAAGTCACAGAACACATAGTATTCCATCGAATCGCAATTTCTGTGATAATTCGTGAATGTGAGGGAGCCAGGGATGCAGTGAAGAAGGACTAGTGCGTCGGAAAGGAGACAGACGTACCCCAAGCGAAAATCCTGTCACTTCCATAGGAACGTTACTCGATTTAGAAAGAGAAGTTATAGAACCCATAGTATTTCATTTCGACGCAATCTCTGGGTTAATTCGTCAATGTGAGAGTGCGAGGGATGCAATAAAGAAGGAATAGTGCATCGTAAAGGAGATAGACGTATCCCATAAGAAAATCCTCTCGATTCCATAAAAACGTAACTCGATTTAATAGGAGAAGTCATAGAACACATAGTATTCCATGGAGTCGCAATTTCTGTGTTAATTAGTGAATGTGAGGGTGCCAGGGATGCAGTAAAGAAGGACTAGTGCATCGGAAAGGAGATAGACGTATCCCAAACGAAAATCCTGTCGTTTCCATAGTAACGTTACTCGATTTAGAAGGAGAAGACATAGAATCCATCGGATTTCATAGCGACGCAATTTCTGAGCTTATTCGTCAATGTTAGGGAACGAGGGATGCAGTAAAGTAGCAATAGTGCATCGGAAAGTAGATACCCGTATCTCAAAGGAAAATCCTGTCGTTTCCATAGAAACGTTACTCGATTTAGTAGGAGAAGTCATAGAATCCATAGTATATCGTAGAGACGCAATTTCATTGTTAGGTCGTCAATGTGAGGGAGCGAGGGATGCAGTTAAGAAGAAATACTGCATCGGAAAGGAGATACTCGTATCCCAAAAGACAAAGCTGTCGTTTCAATAGAAACGTTACTCGATTTAGAAGGAGAAGTTATAGAACACATAGTTTTTCATAGCGACGCAATATCAGTGTTAATTTGTCAATGTGAGGGAGCGAGGGATGCAGTAAAGAAGGAATAGTGCATCGGAAATGAGATACTCGTATCCCATAAGAAATTCCTATCGTTTCCTTAGAAACGTTACTCGATTTAGAAGGAGAAGTCATAGAGCTTATAGTAATCCATGGAGTCGCAATTTCTGTGTTAATTCGTGAATGTGAGGGAGCAAGGGATGCAGTAAAGAAGGACTAGTGCATCGGAAAGGAGATAGACGTATCCCAAAAGAAAATCCTGTCGTTTGCATAGGAACGTTACTCGATTTACATGGAGTAGCCATGGAACACATAGTATTTCATTGCGTCGCATTTTCTGTGTTAATTCGTCAATGTGCGGGAGCGAGAAATGCAGTAAAGAGGGAATAGTGCATCGGAAAGGAGATACTCGTATTCGAAAAGAAAATCCTGTCGTTTCCATTGAAACGTTACTCGATTTAGAAGGAGAAGACATAGAATGCATCGGACCTCATAGCGACGCAATTTCTGAGCTTATTCGTCAATGTTAGGGAACGAGGGATGCAGTAAAGTAGGAATAGTGCATCGGAAAGGAGATACCCGTATCTCAAAGGAAAATCCTGTCGTTTCCATAGAAACGTAACTCGATTTAGAAGGAGAAGTCATAGAATCCATAGTACTTCATAGAGACGCAATTTCATTGTTAATTCGTCAATGTGAGGGAGCGAGGGATGCAGTAAAGAAGAAATAATGCATCGGAAAGGAGATACTCGTATCCCAGAGGAAAAAACTGTCATTTCAATAGAAACGTTAATCGATTTAGAAGGAGAAGTTATAGAACACATAGTATTTCATAGCGACGCGATATCAGTGTTAATTCGTCAATGTGAGGGAGCGAGGGATGCAGTAAAGAAGGAATAGTGCATCGGAGATACTCGTATCCCATACGAAAATCCTGTCGTTTCCTTAGAAACGTTACTCGATTTAGAAGGAGAAGTCATAGAGCACATAGTATTCCATGGAGTCGCAATTTCTGTGTTAATTCGTGAATGTGAGGGGGCCAGGTATGCAGTAAAGAAGGACTAGTGCATCGGAAAGGAGATGGACGTATCCCAAAAGAAAATCCTGTCGTTTGCATAGAAACGTTACTCGATTTAAAAGGAGAAGTCATAGAACACATAGTATTTCATAGAGACGCAATTTCATTGTTAATTCGTCAATGTGAGGGATCGAGGGATGCAGTAGAGGAGGAATAGTGCAACGGAAAGGAGATACTCGTATCCCAAAAGAAAATTCTGTCGTTTCCATAGAAACGTTACTCGATTTAGAAGGAGAAGTCATAGATCCCATAGTATTTCATAGAGACGCAATTTCATTGTTTATTCGTCAATGTGAGGGAGCTAGGGATGCAGTAAAGAAGGTATAGTGCATCGGAAAGGAGAGACTCGTATACGAAAAGAATAACCTGTCGTTTCAATAGAAACGTTACTCGATTTAGAAGCAGAAGTCATAGCACACATAGTATTTCATAGCGACGCCATTTCTGTGTTAATTCGTCAATGTGAGGGAGCGAGGGATGCAGTAAAGAAGGAATAGTGCATCGGAGATACTCGTATGCCATAAGAAAATCCTATCGTTTCCTTAGAAACGTTACTCGATTTAGAAGGAGAAGTCATAGAGCACATAGTATTATATGGAGTCGCGATTTCTGTGTTAATTGGTGAAAATGAGGGAGCCAGGGATGCAGTAAAGAAGGACTAGTGCATCGGAAAGGAGATAGACGTATCCCAAAAGAAAATCCTGTCGTTTGCATAGGAACGTTACTCGATTTAGAAGGAGAAGTCATGGAACCCATAGTATTTCATAGCGACGCAATTTCTGTGTTAATTCGTCAATGTGAGTGAGCGAGAGATGCAGTAAAGAGGGAATAGTGCATCGGAAAAGAGATACTCGTATTCCATAAGAAAATTCTGTCGTTTCAATAGAAACGTTACTCGATTTAGATAAAGAAGTAATAGAACCCATAGTATTTCATAGCGACGCAATCGCTGTGTTAATTCGTCAATATGAGGGTGCGAGGGATGCAATAAAGAAGGAATAGTGCATCGGCAAGGAGATACTCGGATCCGATAAGAATATCCTTTCCCTTCCATAGAATCGATATTCGATTTAGAAGGAGATGTCATAGAGCACATAGTATTCCATAGCGTCGCAATCTCTGTGTTGATTCGTCAATGTGATTGAGCCAGGGATGGAGTAAGGAAGGAATACAGCATCGGAAAGGAGATAGTCGTATCCCAAAAGAAAATCATGTCGTTTCCATAGAAATGTTACTCAATTTAGAAGGAGAAGTCATAGAACCCGTAGGATTTCATAGCGACTCATTTTCTGTGCTTATTAGTCAATGTTAGGGAACGAGGCAATCAGTAAAGTGGGAATAGTGCATCGGTAAGGAGATACTCGTATCTCAAAGTAAAATCCTGTCGTTTCCATTGAAACGTTTCTCGATTTAGAAGGAGAAGTCATAGAACCCATAGTATTTCATTGCGACGCAATTTCTGTGTTAATTCGTCAAAGTGAGGGAGCGAGGGACGCTTTAAGGAAGGAATAGTGCATCGGAAAGGAGATACTCGTTTCCCAAAAGAAAATCCTGTCCTTTGCATAGAAACGTTACTCGATTTAGAAGGAGAAGTCATTGAACCCATAGTATTTCATAGCGACGCAATTTCTGTGTTAATTCGTCAATGTGAGGTAGCGAGGGATGCAGTAAAGAAGGAATTATGCATCGGAAAGGAGATACTCGTATCCCAAAAGAAAATCCTGTCGTTTCCATTGAAACGTTACTCGATTTAGATGGAGAAGTCATGGTACACATAGTAATTCATAGCGACGCAAATTCTGTGTTAATTCTTCAATGTGTGGGAGCGAGGGATGCAGTAATGAAGGAATAGTGCATCGGAATGGAGATACCCGTATACCAAAAGAAAATCCTATCGTTTCCATAGAATCGTTACTCGATGTAGAAGGAGAAGTCATGGAACCCATAGTATTTCCTAGCGACGCCATTTCTGTGTTTATTCGTCAATGTGAGGTACCGAGGAATGCAGTAAAGAAGGAATAGTGCATCGGAAAGGAGATACTCGTATACCAGCATCCCAAAAGAGAATCCTTTCGTTTCCATAGAAACGTTACTCGATTCAGAATGAGAAGTCGTTGAACCCATAGTATTTCCTAGCGACGCCATTTCTGTGTTTATTCGTCAATGTGAGGTACCGAGGAATGCAGTAAAGAAGGAATAGTGCATCGGAAAGGAGATACTCGTATACCAGTATCCCAAAAGAGAATCCTTTCGTTTCCATAGAAACGTTACTCGATTCAGAATGAGAAGTCGTTGAACCCATAGTATTTCATAGCGACGCAATTTCTGTGTTAATTCGTCAATCTGAGGGAGCGAGGGATGCAGTAAATAAGGAATATTGCATCGGAAAGGAGATACTCGTATCCCAGAAGAAAATCCTGTTGATTCCATAGAAACGTTATTCGATTTAGAAGGAGATCTCATAGAACCAATGGTATTTCAGAGCGACGCAATTTCTGTGTTATATTGCCAATGTGAGGGAGCTAGGGATGCAGTTAAGAGGGAATAGTGCATCGGAATGGAGACACTCGTATCGCAAAAAAAAAATCCTGACGTTTCCATAAAAACGTTACTCGTTTTAGAAGGAGAAGTCATAGAAACCATAGTATTTCACAGCGACGCAATGTCTGTGTTAATTAATCAATGTGAGGGAGCGAGGGACGCAGTAACGATGGAATAGTGCATCGGAAATATGATACACGTATCTCAATAGGAAATCTGGTCGTTTGCATTGAAACGTTACTCGATTTAGAAGGAGGAGTCATAGAACCCATAGTATCATAGCGACGCAATATCTGTGTTATTTCATCAATGTGAGGGAGCGAGGGTGCAGTACAGAAGGAATAGTGCACCGGAAAGGAGATACTCCTATACCATAAGTAAATCCTATCGTTTCCATAGAAACGTTAGTCGATTTAGAGGGAGAAGTCATGGGACACATAGTATTTCATAGCGACGCAATCTCTGCGTTAATTCGTCAATGCGAGGGAGCGAAGGATGAAGTTAAGAAGGAATTGTGCATCGGAAAGGAGATAGACCTAGCCCAAAAGAAAATCCTGTCGCTTCCATAGAAACGTTACTCGATTTAGAAGGAGCGGTCAAAGAATCCATAGTATTTCATAGCGACGCCATTTCTGTGTTAATTCGTCAATGTGAGGGAGCGAGAGACGCAGTAAAGAAGGAATAGTGCATCGGAAAGGACATACTCGTATCCCAAAATAAAATCCTTTCGTTTCTATAGAAACTTTACTTGATTTAGAAGGGGAAGTCATAGAACACATAGTATTTCATAGCGACGCAATTTCTGTGTTAATTCGTCACTCTGAGGGAGCGAGGGATGCAGTAAAGAAGGAATAGTGAATCGGAATGGAGATACTCGTATCCCAAAAGAGAATCCTATCGTTTCCATAGAAACGTTACTCGATTTAGAAGGAGAGATAATAGAACCCATAGAATTTAATAGCCGCGCAATTTCTGTCTTAATTCGTTAATGCCAGGGGGCGAGGGATGCAGTTAAGAAGGAATAGTGCATCGGAAAGGAGATACTCCTATACCAAAAGAAAATCCAGTCGTTTCCAAAGAAACGTTACTCGATTTAGATGGAGAAGTCATAAAACCCATAGTATTTCAAAGCGACGCAATTTCTGTGTTAATTCGTCAATGTGAGAGAGCGAGGGATGCAGTAAAGAAGGAATAGTGCATCTTAATGGAGATACTCGTATACCAAAAGAAAATCCTGTCGTTTCCATAGAAACGTTACTCGATTTAGAAGGAGAAGTCATAGAACCCATAGTATTTCATAGAGACGCAATCTCTGTTTTAATTCGTTAATGTGAGGTAGCGGGGGATGCAGCAAAGACGGAATGGTGCATCGGAAAGGAGATACTCGTATACCAAAAGAAAATCCTGTCTTTTCCATAGGAACGTTACTCGATTTAGAAGGAGAAGTCATAGAACCCATAGTATTTCATAGCGACGCAATTTTTGTGTTAATTCGTCAATATGAGATAGCGAGGGATGCAGCAAAGAAGGAATAGTGCATCGGAATGGAGATACTCGTATCCCAAAAGGGAATCCTATCGTTTCCATGGAAACGTTGCTCGATTTAGAAGGAGAGATAATAGAACCCATAGTATTTAATAGCCACGCAATTTCTGTCTTAATTCGTCAATGCCAGGGGGCGAGGGATGCAGTAAAGAAGGAATAGTGCAGCGGAAAGGAGATACTCGTATCCCAAAAGAAAATCCTGTCGTTTCAATAGAAACGTAACTGGACTTTGAAGGGGGAGTCATAGAACGCATTTTATTTCGAAGCGACGCAATATCGGTGTTAATTCGTCAATGTGAGGGAGCGAGGGATAATGTACAGAAGGAATACTGCATCGGAAATGAGATACTCGTATCCCAAAGAAAATCCTGTCGTTTCAATAGAAACATTACTCGATTTAGGAGGAGAAGCCATAGATCCCATAGTATATCATAGCCACGTGATTTCAGTGTTAATTCGCCCATGTGAGGGAGCGAGGGATGCAGTACAGAAGGAATAGTGCATCGGAAGGAGATAGTCGTATCCCAAAAGAAATTCCTGTCGTTTCCGTATAAACGTTACTCGATTTAGAAGGAGAAGTCTTAGAATCCATAGTATTTCATAGCGACGCAATTTCTGTGTTAATTTGTCATTCTGAGGGAGCGAGGGATGCAGTGAAGAAAAAATAGTGCATCGGAAGGGAGCTACTCGTATACCAGAAGAAAACCCTGTCGTTACCATAGAAACGTTACTCGATTTAGATGGAGAAGTCATAGAACCCATAGTATTTCGTAGCCACGCAATTTCAGTGCACATTCGTCAATGTGAAAGAACGAGGGATGCAGTAAAGAACTAATAGTGCATCGGAAAGGAGATACTCGTATCATAAAAGAAAGTCCTGTTGCTTCCATAGAAACGTTACTCGATTTAGAAATAGAAGTCATGGAACCCATAGTATTTCATAGCGACGCATCTTCTGTGTTGATTCGTCAATGTGAGGGAGCGAGGGATGCAGTAAAGAAGGAACAGTGCATCGGAATGGAGATACTCGTATCCCAAAAGAGAATCCTATCGTTTCCATAGAAACGTTACTCGATTTAGAAGGAGAGATAATAGAACCCATAGTATTTCATAGCGACGGCATTTCTGTGTTAATTTGTCAATGTGGGGGAGCGATTGATGCAGTAAAAAAGGAATAGTGCATCGGAAAGGAGATACTCGTATCCCAAAAGAAAATCCTTTCTTTTCCATAGGAACGTTACTCGATTTAGAAGGAGAAGTCATAGAACCAAGAGAATTTCATAGCGCCGCAATTTCTGTGTTAATTCGTCAATGTGATCGAGCGAGGGATGCAGTAAAGAAGGAATAGTGCATCGGAAAGGAGATACTCTTATCCCAAAAGAAAATCCTGTCGTTTCCATGGAAACGTTACACGATTTAGAAGGAGAAGTCATAGAACCCATAGTAATTCGTAGCGACGCAATCTCTGCGTTAATTCGTCAATGTGAGGGAGCGAGGGATGACGTTAAGAAGGAATAGTGCATCGGAAAGGCGATAGATGTATCCCAAAACGAAATCCTGTCGTTTCCATAGAGACGTTACTTTATTTAAAAGGAGAAGTTATAGAACAGATAGTATTTCATGGCGAAGCAGTGTCTCAGCTAATTCGTCAAAGTGAGGGAGCGAGGGATGCAGTAAAGAAGTAATAGTGCATCGGAAAGGAGATACTCGTATCATAAAAGAAAATCCTGTCGTATCCATAGAAACTTTACTCGATTTAGAAGGAGAAGTCTTGAAACCCATAGTATTTCATAGCGATGCAATTTGTGTGTTAATTCGTCAATGTGAGGGAGCGAAAGATGCAGTAAAGAGGGAATAGTGCATTGGTAAGGAGATAGTCGTATCCCAAAAGAAAATCCTGTCGTTTCCATAGAAACGTTACACGATTTAGGAGGAGAAGTCATAGAACACATAGTATTTAATAGCGACGCAATTTCTGTGTTAATTCGTCGATGTGAGGGAGCGAGGGATGCATTAGAGATGGAATAGTACATCGGAAAGGAGATACTCGTATGCCAGAAGAAAATCCTGTCGTTTCCATAGAAACGTTACACGATTTAGGAGGAGAAGTCATAGAACACATAGTATTTAATAGCGACGCAATTTCTGTGTTAATTCGTCAATGTGACGGAGCGAGAGACGCTGTAAAGAAGGAATAGTGCATCGAAAAGGAGATACTCGTATCCCAAAAGAAAATCCTGTCCTTTCCATAGAAACGTTACTTGATTTAGAAGGAGAAGTCTTAGAATCCATAGTATTTCATAGCGACGCAATTTCCGCGTTATTTCGTCAATGAGAGGGATCGAGGGATGCAGTGAAGTGGGAATAGTGCATAGGAAAGGAGATACTCGTATCCCAAAGGAAATTACTGTCGTTTCCACAGAAACGTTACTCGATTTAGAAGGAGAAGTCATAGCACCCATAGCATTTCATAGCGACGCAATTTCTGTGTTAAATCGTCAATGCGAGGGAGCGAGTGATGCGCTAAAGAAGGAACAGTGCATCGGAAAGGAGATACTCGTTTGCCAAAAGAAATCCTGTCTTTTCCATGGAAACGATACTCGATTTAGAGGGAGAAGTCATAGAACCCATAGTACTTCAAAGCGACGCAATTTCTGTGTTAATTCGTCAATGTGAGAGAGCGAGGGATGCAGTAAAGAAGGAATAGTGCATCGGAAGGGAGATACTCGTATACCAGAAGAAAATCCTGTCGTTTGCATAGAAACGTTACCTGATTTAGAAGGAGAAGTCATAGAACACATAGTATTTCATAGCGACGCAATTCCTGTGTTAATTCGTCATTCTGAGGGAGCGAGGGATGCAGTAAAGTAGGAATAGTGTATCGGAATGGAGATACTCGTATCCCAAAAGAGAATCCTATCGTTTCCATAGAAACGTTACTCGATTTAGAAGGAGAGATAATAGAACCCATAGTATTTAATATCCACTCAATTTCTGTCTTAAATCGTCAATTCCAGGGGGCGAGGGATGCAGTAAAGAAGGAATAGTGCAGCGGAAAGGAGATACTCGTATCCCAAAAGAAAATCCTGTCGTTTCATTAGAAACGTTACTCGAATTTGAAGGGGGAGTCATAGAACGCATTTTATTTCGAAGCGACGCAATATCGGTGTTAATTCGTCAATGTGAGGGAGCGAGGGATAAAGTACAGAAGGAATAGTTCATCGGAAATGAGATACTCGTATCCCAAAGAAAATCCTGTCGTTTCAATAGAAACATTACTCGATTTAGGAGGAGAAGCCATAGATCCCATAGTATATCATAGCCACGTGATTTCTGTGTTAATTCGCCCATGTGAGGGAGCGAGGGATGCAGTACAGAAGGAATAGTGCATCGGAAGGAGATAGTCGTATCCTAAAAGCAATTCCTGTCGTTTCCATACAAACGTTACTCGATTTAGAAGGATAAGTCTTAGAATCCATAGTATTTCATAGCGACGCAATTTCTGTGTTAATTTGTCATTCTGAGGGAGCGAGGGATGCAGTGAAGAAGAAATAGTGCATCGGAAAGGAGCTACTCGTATATTAGAAGAAAACCCTGTCGTTACCATAGAAACGTTACTCGACTTAGATGGAGAAGTCATAGAACCCATAGTATTTCATAGCCACGCAATTTCAGTCCACATTCGTCAATGTGAAAGAACGAGGGATGCAGTAAAGAACTAAAAGTGCATCGGAAAGGAGATACTCGTATCATAAAAGAAAATCCTGTTGTTTCCATAGAAACGTTACTCGATTTAGAAATAGAAGTCATGGAGCCCATAGTATATCATAGCGACTCATCCTCTGTGTTAATTCGTCAACGTGAGGGAGCGAGGGATGCAGTAAAGAAGGAATAGTGCATCGGAATGGAGATACTCGTATCCCAAAAGAGAATCCTATCGTTTCCATAGAAACGTTACTCGATTTAGAAGGAGAGATAATAGAACCCATAGTATTTAATAGCCACTCAATTTCTGTCTTAATTCGTCAATGCCAGGGGGCGAGGGATGGAGTAAAGAAGGAATAGTGCAGCGGAAAGGAGATACTCGTATTCCAAAAGAAAATCCTGTCGTTTCCATAGAAACGTTACTCGATTTAGAAGGAGAAGTCATGGTGCCCAAAGTATTTCATAGCGACGCAATTTCTGTGTTATTTCGTCAATGTGAGGGAGCGAGGGATGCAGTAAAGAAGGAATAGTGCATCGGAAAGGAGATACTCGTTCCAAAAGAAAATCTTGTCGTTTCCATTGAAACGTTACTCGATTTAGAAGGAGAAGTCGTTGAACACATAGTATTCCATGGCGATGCAATTTCTGTGATAATTCGTCAATCGGAGGGAGCCAGGGATGTAGTAAAGCAGGAATAGTGCATCGGAAAGGAGATACTCGTATCCCAAAACGAAATCCTGTCGTTTCAATAGAGACGTTACTCGATTTAGGAGGAGAAGTCATAGAACCCATAGTATTTCTTAGCGACATAATTTCTGCGTTAATTCGTGAATGTGAGGGAGCGAGAGATGCAGTAAAGAAGGAATCGTGCATCGGAAATGAGATATTCGTATCCTAAAAGAAAATCCTGTCGTTTCCATCGAAACGTTCCTCGATTTAGAAGGAGAAGTTATAGAACCCATACTTTTTCATAGCGACGCAATTTCTGTGTTAATTCGTCAATGTGAGGAAGCGAGGGATGCAGTAATAAACTAATAGTGCAGGGGAAAGGAGATACTCGTATCCCAAAAGAAAATTCTGTCGTTTCAATAGAAACGTTACTCGGTTTAGAAGGAGAAGTCATAGAACCCATAGTATTTTATAAACCACGCAATTTCTGTGTTAATTCGTGAATGTGAGGGAGCGAGGGATGCAGTAAAGATGGAATAGTGCATCGGAAAGGACATACTCGTATCCCAAAAGAAAATCCTGTCGTTTCCATAGAAACGTTACTCGATTTGATAGGAGAAGTAATAGAACTCATAGTATATCACAGCGACGCAATTTCTGTGCTAATTCTTCAATATGAGGGAGCGAGGGATGCAGTAATGACGGAATAGTGCATCGGAAAGGAGAAACTCACATCCCAAAAGAAAATTTCGTCGTTTCAATAGAAACGTTACTCGGTTTTGGAAGGAGAAGTCATAGAACTCATAGTATTTGATAGCGACGCAATTTCTGTGTTAATTCGTCAATGTGAGGGAGCGAGGGATGCAGTAAAGAAGGCATAGTGCATCGGAAAGGAGATGGTCGTATCCCAAAGGAAAATCCTGTCGTTTCCATAGAGACGTTACTCGATTTAGAAGGAGGCGTCATGGAACCCATAATATTTCATAGCGACGATATCTCTGTGTTAATTCGGCAATGTGAGGGAAGCGAGGGATGCAGTAAAGAAGGAAAAAGTCCATCGGAAAGGAGATACTCGCATCCCAAAAGGAAATCCTGTCGCTTCCATTGTAACGTTACTCCATTTAGAAGGAGGTGTCCTAGAACGAATAGTATTTCATAGCGACGCAATTTCTGTGTTAATTCGTCAATGAGAGGGAGCGAGGAATGCAGTAAGGACGGAATAGTGCATCGGAAAGGAGAGACTCGTATCCCAAAACAAAATCCTGTCGTTTCAATAGAAACGTTACTCGGTTTAGATGGAGAAGTCATAGAACCCATTGTATTTCATATCCACGCAATTTCTGTGTTAATTCCAGAATGTGAGGGAGCGAGGGATGCAGTAAAGAAGGAATAGTGCATCGGAAAGGAGATACTCGTATCCCAAAAGAAAATCCAGTCGTTTCCATAGAAACGTTACTCGATTTGAAAGGAGAAGTTTCCGAACACATAGTATTTCACAGCGACGCAATTTCTGTGCTTATTCTTCAATGCGATGGAGCGAGGGATGCAGTAAAGAACTAATAGTGCATCGGAAAGGAGATACTCGTATCCCAAAAGAAAATCCTGTCGTTTCCATGAAAACGTTACTTGAATTAGAAGGAGAAGTCATGGAACCCATTGTATTTCATAGCGAATCAATATCTGTGTTATTTGGTCAATGTGAGGGAGCGAGGGATGCAGTAAAGACGGAATAGTGCATCGGAAAGGAGATACTCGTGTCCCAAAAGTAAACCCTGTCGTTTCAACAGAAACATTACTCGATTTAGAAGGAGAAGTCATAGAACCCATAGTATTTCATAGCGACGCAATTTCCGTGTTAATTCGCCAATGAGAGGGAGCGAGGTGTGCAGTACAGACGGCATAGTGCATCGGAAAGGAGGTAGTCGTGACCCAAAAGAAAATCCTGTCGTTTCTATAGAAACGTTACTCGATTTAGAAGGAGAAGTCATAGAACCCATAGTATTCAATAGCCACGCAATTTCTGTGTTAATTCGTCAACGTGAGTGAGCAAGGGATGCAGTAAAGAAGGAATAGTGCAGCGGAAAGGAGATACTCGAATCCCAAAAGAAAATCCTGTCGTTTCCATAGAAACGTTACTCGATTTAGAAGGAGAAATCATAGAACACATAGTATTTCATAGCGACGCAATATCTGTGTTAATTCGTCAATGTGAGGGAGCGAGGAATGCAGTAAAGTCGGGATAGTGCTTCGGGAAGGAGTTACTCGTATCCCAAAAGAAAATCTAGTCGTGTCCGTAGAAACGTTGCTCGATTGTGAAGGAGAAGTTATAGAGCACATAGGATCTCACAGTGACGCAATTTCAACGCTTATTCGTCAATGTGAGGGAGCGAGGGATGCAGTAAAGAACTAATAGTGCATCAGAATGGAGATACTCGTATCCCAAAAGAAAATCCTTTCGTTTCCATTGAAACGTTACTCGATTTAGAAGGAGAAGTGATTGAACACATAGTATTCCATAGCGATGCAATTTCTGTGATAATTCGTCAATGTGAGGGAGCCAGTTAGGCAGTAAAGAAGGAATAGTGCATTGGAAAGGAGATACTCGTATACCAAAACAAAATCCTTCGTTTCAATAGGAACGTTGCACGATTTAGAAGGAGAAGTCATAGAACCCATAGTATTTCATAGCGACACATTTTCTGCCTTAATTCGTCAATGTGAGGGAGTGACAGATGCAGTAAAGAAGGAGTCGTGCATCGGAAGTGAGATACTCATATCCCAAACGAAAATCCTGTCGTTTCCATAGAAACGTTACTCGATTTAGAAATAGAAGTCATGGAGCCCATAGTATATCATAGCGACTCATCCTCTGTGTTAATTCGTCAACGTGAGGGAGCGAGGGATGCAGTAAAGAAGGAATAGTGCATCGGAATGGAGATACTCGTATCCCAAAAGAGAATCCTATCGTTTCCATAGAAACGTTACTCGATTTAGAAGGAGAGATAATAGAACCCATAGTATTTAATAGCCACTCAATTTCTGTCTTAATTCGTCAATGCCAGGGGGCGAGGGATGGAGTAAAGAAGGAATAGTGCAGCGGAAAGGAGATACTCGTATTCCAAAAGAAAATCCTGTCGTTTCCATAGAAACGTTACTCGATTTAGAAGGAGAAGTCATGGTGCCCAAAGTATTTCATAGCGACGCAATTTCTGTGTTATTTCGTCAATGTGAGGGAGCGAGGGATGCAGTAAAGAAGGAATAGTGCATCGGAAAGGAGATACTCGTTCCAAAAGAAAATCTTGTCGTTTCCATTGAAACGTTACTCGATTTAGAAGGAGAAGTCGTTGAACACATAGTATTCCATGGCGATGCAATTTCTGTGATAATTCGTCAATCGGAGGGAGCCAGGGATGTAGTAAAGCAGGAATAGTGCATCGGAAAGGAGATACTCGTATCCCAAAACGAAATCCTGTCGTTTCAATAGAGACGTTACTCGATTTAGGAGGAGAAGTCATAGAACCCATAGTATTTCTTAGCGACATAATTTCTGCGTTAATTCGTGAATGTGAGGGAGCGAGAGATGCAGTAAAGAAGGAATCGTGCATCGGAAATGAGATATTCGTATCCTAAAAGAAAATCCTGTCGTTTCCATCGAAACGTTCCTCGATTTAGAAGGAGAAGTTATAGAACCCATACTTTTTCATAGCGACGCAATTTCTGTGTTAATTCGTCAATGTGAGGAAGCGAGGGATGCAGTAATAAACTAATAGTGCAGGGGAAAGGAGATACTCGTATCCCAAAAGAAAATTCTGTCGTTTCAATAGAAACGTTACTCGGTTTAGAAGGAGAAGTCATAGAACCCATAGTATTTTATAAACCACGCAATTTCTGTGTTAATTCGTGAATGTGAGGGAGCGAGGGATGCAGTAAAGATGGAATAGTGCATCGGAAAGGACATACTCGTATCCCAAAAGAAAATCCTGTCGTTTCCATAGAAACGTTACTCGATTTGATAGGAGAAGTAATAGAACTCATAGTATATCACAGCGACGCAATTTCTGTGCTAATTCTTCAATATGAGGGAGCGAGGGATGCAGTAATGACGGAATAGTGCATCGGAAAGGAGAAACTCACATCCCAAAAGAAAATTTCGTCGTTTCAATAGAAACGTTACTCGGTTTTGGAAGGAGAAGTCATAGAACTCATAGTATTTGATAGCGACGCAATTTCTGTGTTAATTCGTCAATGTGAGGGAGCGAGGGATGCAGTAAAGAAGGCATAGTGCATCGGAAAGGAGATGGTCGTATCCCAAAGGAAAATCCTGTCGTTTCCATAGAGACGTTACTCGATTTAGAAGGAGGCGTCATGGAACCCATAATATTTCATAGCGACGATATCTCTGTGTTAATTCGGCAATGTGAGGGAAGCGAGGGATGCAGTAAAGAAGGAAAAAGTCCATCGGAAAGGAGATACTCGCATCCCAAAAGGAAATCCTGTCGCTTCCATTGTAACGTTACTCCATTTAGAAGGAGGTGTCCTAGAACGAATAGTATTTCATAGCGACGCAATTTCTGTGTTAATTCGTCAATGAGAGGGAGCGAGGAATGCAGTAAGGACGGAATAGTGCATCGGAAAGGAGAGACTCGTATCCCAAAACAAAATCCTGTCGTTTCAATAGAAACGTTACTCGGTTTAGATGGAGAAGTCATAGAACCCATTGTATTTCATATCCACGCAATTTCTGTGTTAATTCCAGAATGTGAGGGAGCGAGGGATGCAGTAAAGAAGGAATAGTGCATCGGAAAGGAGATACTCGTATCCCAAAAGAAAATCCAGTCGTTTCCATAGAAACGTTACTCGATTTGAAAGGAGAAGTTTCCGAACACATAGTATTTCACAGCGACGCAATTTCTGTGCTTATTCTTCAATGCGATGGAGCGAGGGATGCAGTAAAGAACTAATAGTGCATCGGAAAGGAGATACTCGTATCCCAAAAGAAAATCCTGTCGTTTCCATGAAAACGTTACTTGAATTAGAAGGAGAAGTCATGGAACCCATTGTATTTCATAGCGAATCAATATCTGTGTTATTTGGTCAATGTGAGGGAGCGAGGGATGCAGTAAAGACGGAATAGTGCATCGGAAAGGAGATACTCGTGTCCCAAAAGTAAACCCTGTCGTTTCAACAGAAACATTACTCGATTTAGAAGGAGAAGTCATAGAACCCATAGTATTTCATAGCGACGCAATTTCCGTGTTAATTCGCCAATGAGAGGGAGCGAGGTGTGCAGTACAGACGGCATAGTGCATCGGAAAGGAGGTAGTCGTGACCCAAAAGAAAATCCTGTCGTTTCTATAGAAACGTTACTCGATTTAGAAGGAGAAGTCATAGAACCCATAGTATTCAATAGCCACGCAATTTCTGTGTTAATTCGTCAACGTGAGTGAGCAAGGGATGCAGTAAAGAAGGAATAGTGCAGCGGAAAGGAGATACTCGAATCCCAAAAGAAAATCCTGTCGTTTCCATAGAAACGTTACTCGATTTAGAAGGAGAAATCATAGAACACATAGTATTTCATAGCGACGCAATATCTGTGTTAATTCGTCAATGTGAGGGAGCGAGGAATGCAGTAAAGTCGGGATAGTGCTTCGGGAAGGAGTTACTCGTATCCCAAAAGAAAATCTAGTCGTGTCCGTAGAAACGTTGCTCGATTGTGAAGGAGAAGTTATAGAGCACATAGGATCTCACAGTGACGCAATTTCAACGCTTATTCGTCAATGTGAGGGAGCGAGGGATGCAGTAAAGAACTAATAGTGCATCAGAATGGAGATACTCGTATCCCAAAAGAAAATCCTTTCGTTTCCATTGAAACGTTACTCGATTTAGAAGGAGAAGTGATTGAACACATAGTATTCCATAGCGATGCAATTTCTGTGATAATTCGTCAATGTGAGGGAGCCAGTTAGGCAGTAAAGAAGGAATAGTGCATTGGAAAGGAGATACTCGTATACCAAAACAAAATCCTTCGTTTCAATAGGAACGTTGCACGATTTAGAAGGAGAAGTCATAGAACCCATAGTATTTCATAGCGACACATTTTCTGCCTTAATTCGTCAATGTGAGGGAGTGACAGATGCAGTAAAGAAGGAGTCGTGCATCGGAAGTGAGATACTCATATCCCAAACGAAAATCCTGTCGTTTCCATAGAAACGTTACTCGATTTAGAAGGGGATGTCATAGAACCCATAGTACTTCATATCGACGCAATTTCTGTGTTAATTCGTCAATGTGAGGGAGCGAGGGGCGCAGTAAAGACGGAATAGTGCATCGGAAAGGAGAGTCACCTATCCCAAAAGAAAATCCTGTCGTTTCGATGGAAAAGTTTCTCGATTTGAAAGGAGAAGTTAAAGAACCCATAGTATTTCATAGCGACGCGATTTCTGTGATGATTTGTCAATGTGAGGGAGCCAGGGAGGCAGTAAAGAAGGAATAGTGCATCGGAAAGGAGATACTCGTATGCCAAAACAAAATCCTTCGTTTCAATAGGAACGTTGCTCGATTTAGAAGGAGAAGTCATGGAACCCATAGTATTTCATAGCGACGCATTTTCTGCCTTAATTCGTCAATGTGAGGGAGCGAGAGATGCAGTAAAGAAGGAGTCGTGAATCGGAAGTGAGATACTCATATCCCAAAAGAAAATCCTGTCGTTTCCATAGAAACGTTACTCGATTTAGACGAAGAGGTTATAGAACCCATACTATTTCGTAGCGACGTAATTTCTGTGTTTATTCTTCAATGGGAGGGAGCGAGGGATGCAGTAAAGAACTAATAGTGCATCGGAAATGAGATACTAGTATCCCAGAAGAAAATCCTGTCGTTTCCATAGAAACGTTACTCGATTTAGAAGGAGAAGTCATGGAACCCATACTATTTCATAGCGACGCAATTTCTGTGTTATTTCGTCAATGTGAGGGAGCGAGGGATGCAGTAAAGACGGAATAGTGCATCGGAAAAGAGATACTCGTATCCCAAAAGAAAATCCTGTCGTTCCAATAGAAACGTTACTCGATTTAGAAGGAGAAGTCATAGAACCCATAGTATTTCATAGCGACGCAATTTCTATGTTAATTCACCAATGTGAGGGAGCGAGGGATGCAGTAAAGACGGAATAGTGCATCGGAAAGGAGATACTCGTATCCCAAAAGAAAATCCTTTCGTTTGAATAGAAACGATACTCGATTTAGAAGGAGGTGTACTAGAACCTATAGTTTTTTATAGCGACGCAATTTCTGTGTTAATTCGTCAATGTGAGGGAGCGAGGGATGCAGTAAGGACGGAATAGTGCATCGAAAAGGAGAGACTCCTATCCCAAAAGAAAATCCTGTCGCTTCCATAGAAACGTTACTCGATTTAGAAGGAGGCGTCATGGAACCCGTAATATTTCATAGCGACGATATCTCTGTGTTAATTCGGCAATGTGAGGGAAGCGAGGGATGCAGTAAAGAAGGAATAGTCCATCAGAAATTAGATACTCGTAGTCCAAAAGAAAAACCTGTCGTTTCTATAGAAACGTTACTCGATTTAGAAGGAGATGTCATAGAACCGATAGTATTTCATAGCGACGCAATTTCAGTGTTAATTCGTCAATGTGAGGGAGCGAAGGATGCAGTAAAGAGGGAATAGTGCATCAGAAAGGGGATACTCGTATCCCAAAAGAAAATCCTGTCGTTTCTGTAGAAACGTTACTCGCTTTAGAAGGAGAAGTCATCGAAGCCATAGTATTTAATAGCCACGCAATTTCAGTGTTAATTCGTCAACGTGAGTGAGCGAGGGATGCAGTAGAGAAGGAACAGTTCAGCGGAAAGGAGATACTCGAATCCCAAAATAAAATCCTGTCGTTTCCATAGAAACGTTACTCGATTTAGAGGGAGAAGTCATAGATCACATAGTATTTCATAGCGACGCAATTTCTATGTTAATTCGTCAATGTGAGGGAGCGAGGAATGCAGTAAAGTCGGGATAGTGCTTCGGGAAGAAGATACTCGTATCCCAAAAGAAAATCTAGTCGTGTCCGTAGAAACGTTGCTCGATTGTAAAGAAGATGTTATGGAGCACATAGGATCTCACAGTGACGCAATTTCTACGCTTATTCGTCAATGTGAGGGAGCGAGGGATGCAGTAAAGAACTAATAGTGCATCAGAAAGGAGATACTCCTATCCCAAAAGAAAATCCTGTCGTTTCCATTGAAACGTTACTCGATTTAGAAGGAGAAGTGATTGAACACATAGTAATTCATAGCGACTCAATTTCTGTGTTAATTCGCCAAAGTGAGGAAGCGAAGGATGCAGTACAGAAGGAATAGTGCATCGGAAAGGCGATAGTCTTATCCCAAAAGAAAATCCCGTCGTCTCCATAGAAACGTTACCCGACTTAGAAGGAGAAGTCATAGAACACATAGTAATTCATAGCGACTCAATTTCTGTGTTAATTCGCCAAAGTGAGGAAGCGAAGGATGCAGTACAGAAGGAATAGTGCATCGGAAAGGCGATAGTCGTATCCCAAAAGAAAATCCCGTCGTCTCCATAGAAACGTTACCCGACTTAGAAGGAGAAGTCATAGAACACATAGTAATTCATAGCGACTCAATTTCTGTGTTAATTTGTCAATGTGAGGGAGCGAGGGTTGCAGTAAAAAAGGAATAGTGCATCGGGATGGAGATACTCCTATCCCAAAAGAAAATTCTGTCGTTTCAACAGAAACGTTACTCGTTTTAGAAGGAGAAGTCATATAACCCATAGTATTTCATAGCCACGCAATTTCTGTGTTAATTCGTTAATGTGAGGGAGGGAGGGATGCAGTAAAGGAGGAATAGTGCATCGGAACGGAGGTACTCGTATACCAAAAGAAAATCCTCTCGTTTCCATAGAAATGTTACTCGATTTAGAAGGATGAGCCATAGAACCCACAGTATTTCATAGCGACGCAATCTCTGTGTTAATTCGTCAATGTGAGGGAGCGAGGGATGCAGTAAAGAAGGAATTGTGCAACGGAAAGGTGATACTAGTTGGCCAAAAGCAAATCCTGTCGTTTCCCTTGAAACGTTACTCGATTAAGAAGGAGAAGTCATTGAAAACATAGTATTCCATAGCGATGCAATTTCTGTGATAATTCGTCAATGTGAGGGAGCCAGGGTGGCACTAAAAAAGGAATAGTGCATCGGAAAGGAGATACTCGTATACCAAAACAAAATCCTTTCGTTTCAATGGAAACGTTACTCGATTTAGAAGGAGAAGTAATAGAACCCATAGTATTTCATAGCGACGCAATTTCTACATTAATTCGTCAATGAGAGGGAGCGAGAGATGCAGTAAAGAAGGAATCGTGAATCGGAAATGAGATACTCATATCCCAAAAGAAAATCCTGTCGTTTCCATAGAAACGTTACTCGATTGAGAAGGAGAGGTTATAGAACCCATACTATTTCGTAGCGACGCAATTTCTGTGTTTATTCGTCAATGTGGGGGAGCGAGGGATGCAGTAATGAACTAATAGTGCATTGGAAAGGAGATAGTAGTATCCCAAAAGATAATCCTCTCGTTTCCATAGAAACGTAACTCGATTTAGAAGGAGGCGTCATGGAACCCATAATATTTCATAGCGACGCAATTGCTGTGTTAATTCGTCAATGTGAGGGAGCGAGGGATGCAGTAGAGAAGGAACAGTGCATCGGAAAGGAGATAGTCGTATCCCAAAAGAAAATCCTGTCGTTTCAACAGAAACGTTACTCGATTTAGAAGGAGAAGTAATGGAACCCATAGTATTTCATAGCGACTCAATATCTGTGTTATTTGGTCAATGTGAGGGAGCGAGGGATGCAGTAAAGACATAATAGTGCATCGGAATGGAGATACTCGTGTCCCAAAAGAAAATCCTATCGTTTCAACAGAAACGTTACTCGATTTAGAAGGAGAAGTCATAGAACCCATAGTATTTTATAGCGACGCAATTTCCGTGTTAATTCGCCAATGAGAGGGAGCGAGGGGTGCAGTACAGAAGGCATAGTGCATCGGAAAGGGGATACTCGTATCCCAAAAGAAAGTCTTGTCGTTTCCATAGAAACGTTACTCGATTTAGAAGGAGAAGTCATAGAACACATAGTATATCATAGCGACGCAATTTATGTGTTAATTCGTCAATGTGAGGGAGCGAGGAATGCAGTAAAGTAGGAATAGTGCTTCGGGAAGGAGATACTCGTATCCCAAAAGAAAATCTAGTCGTGTCCGTAGAAACGCTGCTCGATTTTAAAGGAGAAGTTATAAAGCACATAGTATCTCAAAGTGACGCAATTTCTACGCTTATTCGTCAATGTGAGGGAGCAAGGGATGCAGTAAAGAGCTAATAGTGCATCAGAAAAGAGATACTCGTATCCCAAAAGATAATCCTGTCGTTTCCATATAAACGTTACTCGATTTAGAAGGAGAAGTCATGGAACCCATAGTTTTTCATAGGGGCGAAATTTCTGTGTTATTTCGTCAATGTGAGGGAGCGAGGGATGCAGTAAAGACGGAATAGTGCATCGGAAAGGAGAGACTCCTATCCCAAAAGAAAATCCTGTCGTTTCCATAGAAACCATTCTCAAATTGAAAAGAGAAGTTAAAGAACCCATAGTATTTCACAGCGACGCGATTTCTGTGCTTATTCTTCAACGTGAGGGAGCGAGGGATGCAGTAAAGAAGTAATAGTGCATCGGAAAGGAGATACTCGTATCCCAACAGAAAATCCCGTCGTTTCCATAGAAATGTTACCCGATTTAGAAGGAGAAGTCATAGAACCCATAGCATTTCATAGCGACGCAATTTCTGTGTTAATTCGTCAAAGTGAGGGAGCGAGGGATGCAGTAAAGAAGGAATAGTGCGTCTTAATGGAGATACTCGTATACCAAAAGAAAATCCTCACGTTTCCATAGAAACGTTACTCGATTTAGAAGGATGAGCCATAGAACCCACAGTATTTAATAACGACGCAATCTCTGTGTTACTTCGTCAATGTGAGGGAGCGAGGGATGCTGTATAGAAGGAATTGTGCAACGGAAAGGAGATACTCGTATCCCAAAAGAAAATCGTGTCGTTTCCATAGAAACGTTACTCGATTTAGAAGGAGAAGTCATAGAACACATAGTATATCATAGCGACGCAATTTATGTGTTAATTCGGCAATGTGAGGGAGCGAGGGATGCAGTAAAGAAGGAATAGTGCGTCGGAAAGGATATACTCGTATACCAAAAGAAAATCCTCACGTTTCCATAGAAACGTTACTCGATTTAGAAGGATGAGCCATAGAACCCACAGTATTTAATAACGACGCAATCTCTGTGTTACTTCGTCAATGTGAGGGAGCGAGGGATGCAGTATAGAAGGAATTGTGCATCGGAAAGGAGATACTCGTATACCAAAACAAAATCCTTTGGTTTCAATAGAAACGTTACTCGATTTAGAAGGAGAAGTCATAGAACCCATACTATTTCATAGCGACGCAATTTCTGCGTTAATTCGTCAATGTGAGGGAGCGAGAGATGCAGTAAAGAAGGAATCGTGCATCGGATATGAGATACTCATATCCCAAAAGAAAATCCTGTCGTTTCCATAGAAACGTTACTCGATTTGGAAGGAGAAGTAATAGAACCCATACTATTTCATAGGGACGCAATTACTGTGTTTATTCGTCAATGTGAGGGAGCGAGGAATGCAGTAATGAACTAATAGTGCGTCGGAAAGGAGATAGTCGTATCCCAAAAGATAATCCTCTAGTTTCCACAGAAATATAATTCGATTTAGAAGGAGAATTCATGGAACCCATAGTATTTCGTAGCGACGCGATTTCTGTGTTAATTCGTCAATGTGAGGGAGCGAGGGATGCAGTAAAGACGGAATAGTGCTTCGGAAAGGAGATACTCGTATCCCAAAAGAAAATCCTGTCGTTTCCATAGAAACATTACTCGATTTAGAAATGGATGTCATAGAACCCATAGTATTTCATAGCGACGCAATTTCTATGTTAATTCGTCAATGTGAGGGAGCGAGGGGCGCAGTAAAGACGGAATAGTGCATCGGAAAGGAGAGACTCCTATCCCAAAAGAAAATCCTGTCGTATCCATAGAAACGTTTCTCGATTTGAGAGGAGAAGTTAAAGAACCCATAGTATTTCACAGCGACGCGATTTCTGTGCTTATTCTTCAATAGGAGGGAGCGGGGGGGTATGCAGTAAAGAACTAATAGTGCATGGGAAAGGAGATACTCGTATCCGAAAAGAAAATCCTGTCGTTTCCATTGAAACGTTACTCGATTTAGAAGGAGTAGTCATGGAACACATAGTATTTCATAGCGGCGCAATTTCTATGTTGTTTCGTCAATGTGAAGAAGCGAGGGAGTCAGTATAGACGGAATAGTGCATCGGAAAAGAGATACTCGTATCCCAAAAGAAAATCCTGTCGTTTCAATAGAAACGTTACTCGATTTGGAAGGAGATGTCATAGAACCCATAGTATTTCATAGCGACGCAATTTCTGTGTTAATTCGTCAATGTGAGGCAGCGAGGGATGCAGGAAAGAAGGAATAGTGCATCGGAAAGGGGATACTCGTATCCCAAAAGAAATTCCTGTCGTTTCCATAGAAACATTACTCGATTTAGAAGGAGAAGTCATAGAACACATAGTATTTAATAGCCACGCAATTTCTGTGTCAATTCGTCAACGTGAGTGAGCGAGGGATGCAGGAAAGAAGGAATAGTGCAGCGGAAAGGAGATACTCGAATCCCAAAAGAGAATCCTGTCGTTTCCATGGAAACGTTACTCGATTTAGAAGGAGAAGTCATAGAACACATAGTATATCATAGCGACGCAACTAATGTGTTAATTCGTCAATGTGAGGGAGCGAGGAATGCAGTAAAGTCGGAATAGTGCTTCGGGAAGGAGATACTCGTATCCCAAATGAAAATCCGGTCGTTTCCAGAGAAACGATACTCGATTTAGAAGGAGAATCATAGAACCCATAGTATTTCATAGCGACGCAGTTTCTGCGTTAATTTGTCAATGTGAGGGAGCGAGGGATGCACTAAAGAAGGAATAGTGCATCGGAAAGGAAATACTCGTATCCGAAAAGAAAATCCTGTCGTTTCCATTGAAACGTTACTCGATTTAGAAGGAGTAGTCATGGAACACATAGTATTTCATAGCGGCGCAATTTCTATGTTGTTTCGTCAATGTGAAGAAGCGAGGGATGCAGTATAGACGGAATAGTGCATCGGAAAAGAGATACTCGTATCCCAAAAGAAAATCCTGTCGTTTCAATAGAAACGTTACTCGATTTGGAAGGAGATGTCATAGAACCCATAGTATTTCATAGCGACGCAATTTCTGTGCTTATTCGTCAATGTGAGGGAGCGAGGGATGCAGTAAAGACGGAATTGTGCAGCGGAAATTAGAAACTCGAAACCTAAAAGAAAATTCTGTCGTTTCAATAGAAACGTTACTCAGTTTGGAAGGAGAAGTCATAGAACCCAAAGTATTTCATAGCCACGCAATTTCTGTGTTAACTCTTGAATTTGAGAGAGCGAGGGATGCAGTAAAGAAGGAATAGTCCATCGGAAAGGAGATACTCGTATCCCAAAAGAAAATCCTATCGTCTCCATAGAAACGTTACTCGATATGGAAGGAGAAGTCATAGAACCCATGGTATTTCATCGCGACGCAATTTCTGTGTTAATTCGTCAATGTGAGGGAGTGAGAGATGCAGCAAAGACGGAATAGTGCTTCGGAAAGGAGATACTCGTATCCAAAAAGAAAATCCTCTCGTTTCCATAGAAACGTTACTCGATTTGAAAAGAGAAGTTATAGTACGCATAGTATTTCACAGCGGCGCAATTTCTGTGCTTATTCTTCAATGTGAGGAATCGAGGGATGCAGTACAGAACTAATAGTGCATCGGAAAGGAGATACTCGTATCCCAAAACAAAATCCTGTCGTTTCCATAGAAACGTTATTCGATGTAAAAGGAGAACTCATGGAACCCATAGTATTTCATGGCGACGCAATTTTCGTGTTAAGTCGCCAATGTGAGGGAGCGAGGGATGCAGTACAGAAGGCATAGTGCATCGGAAAGAAGATAGTCGTATCCCAAAAGAAAATCCTGTCCTTTCCATAAAAACGTTACTCGATGTAGAAGGAGAAGTCATGGAACCCAAATTATTTCATAGCGACGCAATTTCTGTGTTAATTCGTTAATATGATTGAGCGAGTGATGCAGTAAAGAAGGAATAGTTCATCGGAAAGGAGATACTCGTATACCAAAAGAAAATCCTGTCGTTTCCATTGAAACGTTACTCGATTTAGATGGATAAGTCATAGAGCCCACAGTATATCATAGCGACGCAATCTCTGTGTTAATTCGTTAATGTGATTGAGCGAGTGATGCAGTACAGAAGGAATAGTGCAACGGAAAGGAGATACTCGTATCCCAAAAGAAAATCCTGTCGTTTCAAAAGAAACGTTACCCGATTTAGAAGGAGAAGTCATAGGACCCATAGAATTTCATAGCGACGCAATTTCTGTGTTAATTCGTCAATGTGAGGGAGCGAGGGATGCAGTAAAGAAGGAATAGTGCGTCGGAAAGGATATCCTCGTATACCAAAAGAAAATCCTCACGTTTCCATAGAGACGTTACTCGATTTAGAAGGCTGAGCCATAGAACCCACAGTATTTAATAACGACGCAATCTCTGTGTTACTTCGTCAATGTGAGGGAGCGAGGGATGCAGTATAGAAGGAATTGTGCATCGGAAAGGAGATACTCGTATACCAAAACAAAATCCTTTCGTTTCAATAGAAACGTTACTCGATTTAGAAGGAGAAGTCATAGAACCCATACTATTTCATTGCGACGCAATTTCTGCGTTAATTCGTCAATGTGAGGGAGCGAGAGGTGCAGTAAAGAAGGAATCGTGCATCGGAAATGAGATACTCATATCCCAAAAGAAAATCCTGTCGTTTCCATAGAAACGTTACTCGATTTAGAAGGAGAAGTAATAGAACCCATACTATTTCATAGCGACGCAATTACTGTGTTTATTCGTCAATGTGAGGGAGCGAGGAATGCAGTAATGAACTAATAGTGCATCGGAAAGGAGATACTCGTATCCCAAAAGAAAATCCTGTCGTTTCCATAGAAACATTACTCGATTTAGAAATGGATGTCACAGAACCCATAGTATTTCATAGCGACGCAATTTCTATGTTAATTCGTCAATGTGAGGGAGCGAGGGGCGCAGTAAAGACGGAATAGTGCATCGGAAAGGAGAGACTCCTATCCCAAAAGAAAATCCTGTCGTATCCATAGAAACGTTTCTAGATTTGAGAGGAAAAGTTAAAGAACCCATAGGTTTTCACAGCGACGCGATTTCTGTGCTTATTCTTCAATAGGAGGGAACGGGGGGTATGCAGTAAAGAAGTAATAGTTCATGGGAAAGGAGATACTCGTATCCGAAAGGAGAATCCTGTCATTTCCATTGAAACGTTACTCGATTTAGAAGGAGAAGTCATGGAACACATAGTATTTCATAGCGGCGCAAGTTCTATGTTGTTTCGTCAATGTGAAGAAGCGAGGGATGCAGTATAGACGGAATAGTGCATCGGAAAGAGATACTCGTATCCCAAAAGAAAATCCTGTCGTTTCAATAGAAACGTTACTCTATTTAGAAGGAGATGTCATAGAACCCATAGTATTTCATAGCGACGCAATTTCTGTGTTAATTCGTCAATGTGTGGGAGCGAGGGATGCAGGAAAGAAGGAATAGTGCATCGGAAAGGGGATACTCGTATCCCAAAAGAAATTCCTGTCGTTTCCATAGAAACATTACTCGATTTAGAAGGAGAAGTCATAGAACACATAGTATACCATAGCGACGCAATTAATGTGTTAATTTGTCAATGTGAGGGAGCGAGGAATGCAGTAAAGTCGGAATAGTGCTTCGGGAAGGAGATACTCGTATCCCAAATGAAAATCTAGTCGTGTCCGTAGAAACGTTGCTCGATTTTAAATAGAAGTTATAAAGCACATAGTATCTCAAAGTGACAATTTCTACGCTTATTCGTCAATGTGTGGGAGCGAGGGATACAGTAAAGAGCTAATACTGCATCAGAAAAGAGATACTCGTATCCCAAAAGATAATCCTGTCGTTTCCATATAAACGTTACTCGATTTAGAAGGAGAAGTCATGGAACCCATAGTATTTCATATGGACGAAATTTCTGTGTTATTTCGTCAATGTGAGGGAGCGAGGGATGCAGTATAGACGGAATAGTGCATCGGAAAAGAGATACTCGTATCCCAAAGGAAAATCACGTCGTTTCAATAAAAACGTTACTCGATTTAGAAGGAGAAGTCATAGAACCCATGGTATTTCATAGCGACGCAATTTCTTTGTTAATTCACCAATGTGAGGGAGCGAGGGATGCAGTAAAGACGGAATAGTGCATCGGAAAGGAGATACTCGTATCCCAAAAGAAAATCCTGTAGTTTCAATAGAAACGTTACTCGATTTAGAAGGAGAAGTCATAGCACCCACAGTATTTCATTGCGACGCAATCTCTGTGTTGATTCGTCAATGTGAGGGAGCGAGGATGCAGTAAAGAAGGAATAGTGCATCGGAAAGGAGATACTCGTATCCCAAAAGAAAATTCTGTCGTTTCCATAGAAACGTTACTCGATTTAGAAGGAGAAGACATAGAACCCATAGAAATTCATAGCGACGCAATTTCTGTGATAATGCGTCAATGTGAGGGAGCGAGGGATGCAGTAAAGAAGGCATAGTGCTTCGGAAAGGAGATAGTCGTATCCCAAAAGAAAATCTTGCCGTTTCCATAGAAACGTCACTCGATTTAGAAGGAGGCGTCATGGAACCCATAATATTTCATAGCGACGCAATTGCTGTGTTAATTCGTCAATGTGAGGGAGCGAGGGATGGAGAAAAATGACGGAATAGTGCTTCAGAAATGAGATACTCGTATCCCAAAAGAAAATCCTGTCGTTTCCATAGAAACGTTACTCGATTTAGAAGGAGAATCATAGAACCCATAGTAATTCATAGCGACGCAGTTTCTGCGTTAATTTGTCAATGTGAGGGAGCGAGGGATGCACTAAAGAAGGAATAGTGCATCGGAAAGGAAATACTCGTATCCCAAAATAAAATCCTGTGGTTTCCATAGAAACGTTATTTGATTTAGAAGGAGAAGTTATAGAACCCATAGTATTTCACAGCGACGCAATGTCTGTGCTTATTCGTCAATGTGAGGGAGCGAGGGATGCAGTAAAGACGGAATTGTGCATCGGAAATTAGAAACTCGAATCCCAAAAGAAAATTCTGTCGTTGCAATAGAAACGTTACTCAGTTTGGAAGGAGAAGTCATAGAACCCAAAGTATATCACAGCCACGCAATTTCTGTGTTAACTCTTGAATGTGAGAGAGCGAGGGATGCAGTAAAGAAGGAATAGTCCATCGGAAATGAGATACTCGTATCCCAAAAGAAAATCCTATCGTCTCCATAGAAACGTTACTCGATATGGAAGGTGAAGTCATAGAACCCATAGTATTTCATCGCGACGCAATTTCTGTGTTAATTCGTCAATGTGAGGGAGTGAGAGATGCAGTAAAGAAGGAATAGTGCATCGGAAAGAAGATAGTCGTATCCCAAAAGAAAATCCTGTCGTTTCAAAAGAAGCGTTACTCGATTTAGATGGATAAGTCATAGAGCCCACAGTATATCATAGCGACGCAATCTCTGTGTTAATTCGATAATGTGATTGAGCGAGTGATGCAGTAAAGAAGGAATAGTGCAACGGAAAGGAGGTACTCGTATCCCAAGAGAAAATCCTGTCGTTTCAAAAGAAACGTTACTCCATTTAGAAGGAGAAGTCATTGAACACATAGTATTTCATAGCGACGCAATTTCTGTGTTAATTCACCAATGTGAGGAAGCGAGGGATGCAGTACAGAAGGAATAGTGCATCGGAAAGGCGATAGTGGTACCCCAACATATAATCCTCTCGTTTCCATAGAAATATTACTCGATTTAGAAGGACAATTCATGGAAACCATAGTATTTCGTAGCGACGCAATTTCTGTGTTAATTCGTCAATTTGAGGGAGCGAGGGATGCAGTAAAGACGGAATAGTGCATCGGAAAGGAGAGACTCCTATCCCAAAAGAAAATTTTGTCGTTTCAATAGAAACGTTACTCGGTTTACAAGGAGAAGTCATAGAACCCATAGAATTTCATAGCCACGCAATTTCTGTGTTAATTCGTGAATGTGAGGGAGGGAAGGATGCAGTAAAGGAGGAATAGTGCATCGGAAAGGAGATACTCGTATTCCAAAAGAAAATTCTGTCGTTTCCATAGAAACGTTACTCGATATAGAAGGAGAAGTCATAGAATCAATAGTATTTCATCGCGACGCAATTTCTTTGTTAATTAGTCAATGTGAGGGAGCGAGAGATGCATCAAAGACGGAATAGTGCTTCGAAAAGGAGATACTCGTATCCCAAAAGAAAACCCTGTCGTTTCCATAGAAAAGTTACTCGATTTAGAAGGGGATGTCATAGAACCCATAGTATTTCATAGCGACGCAATTTCTGTGTTAATTCGTCAATGTGAGGGAGCGAGATGCGCAGTAAAGACGGAATAGTGCATCGGAAAGGAGAGTCTCCTATCCCAAAAGGAAATCCTGTCGCTTCCATAGAAACGTTTCTCGAATTGAAAGGAGAAGTTAAAGAACCCATAGTATTTCACAGCGACGCGATTTCTTTGCTTATTCTTCAATGGGAGGGAGCGAGGGATGCAGTGAAGAACTAATAGTGCATCGGAAAGGAGATACTCGTATCCCAAAAGAAAATCCTGTCGTTTCCATAGAAATGTTACTCGATTTAGAAGGAGAAGTCATGGAACCCATAGTATTTCATAGCGACGCAATTTCTGTATTATATCGTCAATGTGAGGGAGTGAGGGATGCAGTAAAGAACTAATAGTGCATCAGAAAGGAGATACTCGTATCCCAAAAGAAAATCCTGTCGTTTCCATGGAAACGTTACTCGATTTAGAAGGAGATGTCATGGAACCCATAGTATTGCATAGCGACGCAATTTCTCTATTATTTCGTCAATGTGAGGCAGCGAGGGATGCAGTAAGGACGCAACAGTGCATCGGAAAGGAGATACTCGTATCCCAAAAGAAAATCCTGTCGTTTCAATTGAAACGTTACTCGATTTAGAAGGAGAAGTCATAGAACACGAAGTACTTCATAGCGACGCAATTTCTGTGTTAATTCGCCAATGTGAGGAAGCGAGGGATGCAGTACAGAAGGAATAGTGCATCGGAAAGGCGATAGTCGTATCCCAAAAGAAAATCCCGTCGTTTCCATAGAAACGTTACTCGATTTAGAAGGAGAAGTCATTGAACACATAGTATTCCATAGCGATGCAATTTCTGTAATAATTCGTCAATGTGATTGAGCCAGGGAGGCAGTAAAGAAGGAATAGTGCATCGGAAAGGAGAAACTCGTACACCAAAACAAAATCCTTTCGTTTCAATAGAAACGTTACTCGATTTAGAAGGAGAAGTCATAGAACCTATAGTATTTCATAGCGTCGCAATTTCGGCGTTAATTCGTCAATGTGAGGGAGCGAGAGATGCAGTAAAGAAGGAGTCGTGCATCGGAAATGAGATACTCATATCCCAAAAGAAAGTCCTGTCGTTTCCATAGAAACGTTACTCGATTTAGAAGGAGAAGTAACAGAACCCATACTATTTCATAGCGACGTAATTTCTGTGTTCATTCGTCAATGTGAGGGTGCGAGGGAAGCAGTAAAGAAGGAATAGTCCATCGGAAAGGAGATACTCGTATCCCAAAAGAAAATCCTGTCGTTTCCATAGAAACGTTACTCGATTTAGGAGGAGAAGTCATAGAACCTATAGTATTTCATAGCGACGCAATTTCCGCGTTAATTCGTCAATGTGAGGGAGCGAGGGATGCAGTAAAGAAGGAATAGTGCATCGGAAAGGAGATACACGTATCGCAAAAGAAAATCCTGTCGTTTCCATAAAAACGTTACTCGATGTAAAAGTAGAAGTCATGGAACCCATAGTATTTCATAGCGACTCAATTTCTGTGTTAATTCGTCAATGTGAGGGAGCGAGGGATGCAGTAAAGAAGGAATAGTGCATCGGAAAGGAGATAGTCGTATCCCAAAAAAAAATCCTGTCGTTTCCATAGAAACGTTACTTGATTTAGAAGGAGGCGTCATGGAACATATAATATTTCATAGCGACGCAATTGCTGTGTTAAATCGTCAATGTGAGGGAGCGAGGGATGCAGAAAAAAGACGGAATAGTGCTTCAGAAAGGTGATACTCGTATCACAAAAGAAAATGCTGTCGTTTCCATAGAAACGTTACTCGATTTAGAAGGAGAATCATAGAACACATACTATTTCATAGCGACGCAGTTTCTGCGTTGATTTGTCAATGTGAGGGAGCGAGGGATGCACTAAAGAAGGAATAGTGCATCGGAAAGGAGATACTCGTATCCCAAAAGAAAATCCTGTCGTTTCCATAGAAACGTTATTTGATTTAGAAGGATAAGTTATAGAAACCATAGTATTTCACAGCGACGCAATGTCTGTGCTTATTCGTCAATGTGAGGGAGCGAGGGATGCAGTAAAAAACTAATAGTGCATCGGAAAGGAGATTCTCGTAACCCAAAAGAAAATCCTGTCGTTTCCCTAGAAACGTTATTCGATTTAGAAGGAGAGGTCATAGAACCCATAGTATTTCATAGCGACGCAATTTCTGCGGTAATTCGTCAATGTGAGGGAGCGAGGGATGCAGTAAAGACGGAATTGTGCATCGGAAATTAGAAACTCGTATCCAAAAAGAAAATCCTGTCGTTTCCATAGAAACGTTACTCGATTTAGAAGGAGAAGTCATAGAACCCATAGTATTTCATAGCGACGCAATTTCTGCGGTAATTCGGCAATGTGAGGTAGCGAGGGATGCAGTAAAGAAGGAATAGTGCATCGGAAAGGAGATTCTCGTAACCCAAAAGGAAATCCTGTCGTTTCCCTAGAGACGTTACTCGATTTAGAAGGAGAGGTCATAGAACCCATAGTATTTCATAGCGACGCAATTTCTGTGTTAATTCGTTAATGTGATTGAGCGAGTGATGCAGTAAAGAAGGAATAGTTCATTAGAAAGGAGATACTCGTATACCAAAAGAAAATCCTGTCGTTTCCATAGAAACGTTACTCGATTTAGAAGGAGAAGTCACAGAACCCATAGTATTTCATAGCGACGCAATTTCTGTGTTATTTCGTCAATGTGAGGGAGCGAGCGATGCAGTAAAGAAGGAATAGTGCATCGGAAATAAGATAGTCGTATCCCAAAAGAAAATCCTGTCGTTTCAATCGAAACGTTACTCGATTTAGAAGGAGAAGACATAGAACCCATAGAATTTCCTAGCGACGCAATTTCTGTGTTAATTCGTCAATGTGAGGCAGCGAGGGATGCAGTAAAGAAGGAGTAGGGCGTCGAAAAGGAGATACACGTATCCCAAAAGAAAATTCCTTCGTATCCGTAGAAACGTTACTCGATTTAGAAGGAGAAGTATTGGAACCCATAGTTTTTCATAGCCACGCAATTTCTGTGTTAATTCGTCAATGCGAGGGAGCGAGGGATGCAGTAAAGAAGGAATAGTGCAGCGGAAAGGAAATACTCGTATCCCAAAAGAAAATCCTGTCGTTTCCATAGAATCGTTTCTCGATTTAGAGGGAGAAGTCATAGAACCCATAGTATTTCATCGCGACGCAATTTCTGTGTTAATTCGTCAATGTGAGGGAGCGACAGATGCAGTAAAGACGGTATAGTGCATCGGAAGGAGATACTCGTATCCCAAAAGAAAATCCTGTCGTTTCCATAGAAACGTTACTCGATTTGAAAGGAGAAGTTATAGAAACCTTAGTATTTCACAGCGGTGCAATTTCTGAGCTTTTCCTTCAGTGCGAGGAAGCGAGGGATGCAGTAAAGAACTAATAGTGCATCGGAATGGAGATACTCGTATACCAAAAGAAAATCCTGTCGTTTCCATAGATACGTTACTCGATTTAGAAGGATATGTCATAGAGCCCACAGTATATCATAGCGACGCAATCTCTGTGTTAATTCGTCAATGTGAGGGAGCGAGGGATGCAGTAAAGAAGGAATAGTGCATCGGAAAGGAGATACTCGTATACCAAAAGAAAATCCTCTCGTTTCCATAGAAGCGTTACTCGATATAGAAGGAGAAGTCATAGAGCATACAGTATATCATAGCGACGCAAGCTCTGTGTTAATTCGTCAATGTGAGGGAGCGAGGGATGCAGTAAAGAAGGAATAGTGCATCGGAAAGGAGATACTCGTATCCCAAAAGAAAATCCTGTCGATTCCATAGTAACGTTATTTGACTTAGAAGGATAAGTTATAGAAACCATAGTATTTCACAGCGACGCAATGTCTGTGCTTATTCGTCAATGTGAGGGAGCGAGGGATGCAGTAAAAAACTAATAGTGCATCGGAAAGGAGATTCTCGTAACCCAAAAGAAAATCCTGTCGTTTCCCTAGAAACGTTATTCGATTTAGAAGGAGAGGTCATAGAACCCATAGTATTTCATAGCGACGCAATTTCTGCGGTAATTCGTCAATGTGAGGGAGCGAGGGATGCAGTAAAGACGGAATTGTGCATCGGAAATTAGAAACTCGTATCCAAAAAGAAAATCCTGTCGTTTCCATAGAAACGTTACTCGATTTAGAAGGAGAAGTCATAGAACCCATAGTATTTCATAGCGACGCAATTTCTGCGGTAATTCGGCAATGTGAGGTAGCGAGGGATGCAGTAAAGAAGGAATAGTGCATCGGAAAGGAGATTCTCGTAACCCAAAAGGAAATCCTGTCGTTTCCCTAGAGACGTTACTCGATTTAGAAGGAGAGGTCATAGAACCCATAGTATTTCATAGCGACGCAATTTCTGTGTTAATTCGTTAATGTGATTGAGCGAGTGATGCAGTAAAGAAGGAATAGTTCATTAGAAAGGAGATACTCGTATACCAAAAGAAAATCCTGTCGTTTCCATAGAAACGTTACTCGATTTAGAAGGAGAAGTCACAGAACCCATAGTATTTCATAGCGACGCAATTTCTGTGTTATTTCGTCAATGTGAGGGAGCGAGCGATGCAGTAAAGAAGGAATAGTGCATCGGAAATAAGATAGTCGTATCCCAAAAGAAAATCCTGTCGTTTCAATCGAAACGTTACTCGATTTAGAAGGAGAAGACATAGAACCCATAGAATTTCCTAGCGACGCAATTTCTGTGTTAATTCGTCAATGTGAGGCAGCGAGGGATGCAGTAAAGAAGGAGTAGGGCGTCGAAAAGGAGATACACGTATCCCAAAAGAAAATTCCTTCGTATCCGTAGAAACGTTACTCGATTTAGAAGGAGAAGTATTGGAACCCATAGTTTTTCATAGCCACGCAATTTCTGTGTTAATTCGTCAATGCGAGGGAGCGAGGGATGCAGTAAAGAAGGAATAGTGCAGCGGAAAGGAGATACTCGTATCCCAAAAGAAAATCCTGTCGTTTCCATAGAATCGTTTCTCGATTTAGAGGGAGAAGTCATAGAACCCATAGTATTTCATCGCGACGCAATTTCTGTGTTAATTCGTCAATGTGAGGGAGCGAGAGATGCAGTAAAGACGGTATAGTGCATCGGAAGGAGATACTCGTATCCCAAAAGAAAATCCTGTCGTTTCCATAGAAACGTTACTCGATTTGAAAGGAGAAGTTATAGAAACCTTAGTATTTCACAGCGGTGCAATTTCTGAGCTTTTCCTTCAGTGCGAGGAAGCGAGGGATGCAGTAAAGAACTAATAGTGCATCGGAATGGAGATACTCGTATACCAAAAGAAAATCCTGTCGTTTCCATAGAAACGTTACTCGATTTAGAAGGATATGTCACAGAGCCCACAGTATATCATAGCGACGAAATCTCTGTGTTAATTCGTCAATGTGAGGGAGCGAGGGATGCAGTAAAGAAGGAATAGTGCATCGGAAAGGAGATACTCGTATACCAAAAGAAAATCCTCTCGTTTCCATAGAAACGTTACTCGATATAGAAGGAGAAGTCATAGAGCATACAGTATATCATAGCGACGCAAGCTCTGTGTTAATTCGTCAATGTGAGGGAGCGAGGGATGCAGTAAAGAAGGAATAGTGCATCGGAAAGGAGATACTCGTATACCAAAAGAAAATCCTGTCGTTTCCATATAAACGTTACTCGGTTTAGAAGGAGGAGTCATAGAACACATAGTATTCCATAGCGTCACAATTTCTGTGTTAATTCGTCAATGTGAGGGGGCCAGGGATGCAGTAAAGAAGTAATAGTGCATGGGAAAGGAGAAATTCGTATCCCAAAAGAAAATCCTGTCTTTTCCATAGAAACTTGACTCGATTTAGAAGGAGAAGTCATAGTACCCATAGTATTTCATAGCGACGCAATTTCTGTGTTATTTCGTCAATGTGAGGGAGCGAGGGAAGCAGTATAGCAGGAATAGTGCATTGGAAAGGAGATACTCGAATACCAAAAGAAAGTCCTGTCGTTTCCATAGAAACGTTACACGAATTAGAAGGAGAAGTCATAGAACCCATAGTATTTCATTGCGACGAAATTTCTGTGTTAATTCGTCACAGTGAGCGAGCGAGGAACACAGTAAAGAAGGAATTGTGCATTGGAAAGGAGATACTCGTTTCCAAAAAGAAAATCCTGTTTTTTCCATAGAAGTGTTCCTCGACTTGGAAGGGGATGTCATAGAACCAATAGTATTTCATAGCGACGCAATTTCTGTGTTAATTTGTCAATTTGAGGGAGCGAGGGATGCAGTAAAGACGGAATATTGCATCGGAAGGGAGATATTCGTATCCCAAAAGGAAATCCTGTCGTTTCCATAGAAACGTTACTCGATTTAGAAGGAGCAGTTATAGAACCAATAGTATTTCGTAGCGACGCAATTTCTGTGCTTATTCGTCAATGTGATGGAGCGAGGGATGCAGTATAAACGGAATAGTGCATCGGAAAGGAGATACTCGTATCCCAAAGGAAAATCATGTCGTTTCAATAGAATCGTTACTCGATTTAGAAGAAGAAGTCATAGAACCCATAGCTTTTTATAGCTACGCAATTTCTGTGTTAATTCGTCAATGTGAGGGAGCGAGAGATGCAGTAAAGAAGGATTAGTGCATCGGAAAGGAGATACTCGCATCAAAAAGAAAATCCTGTCGTTTCAGTAGAAACGTTACTCGATTTAGAAGGAGAAGTCATAGAACCCATAGTATTTCATAGCGACGCAATTTCTGTGTTAATTCGCCAATGTGAGGGAGCGTGGGATGCAGTGCAGATGGAATAGTGCATCGGAAGGGAAATACTCGTATTACAAAAGAACATCCTGTCGTTTCCATAGAAAAGTTACTCGAATTAGAAGGAGAAGTCATTGAACCCATAGAATTCCATAGCAACGCAATTTCTGTGTTAATTCGCCAATGTGAGGGAGCGAGGGATGCAGTACAGAAGGAATAGTGCAGCGGAAAGAAGATGCTCGTATCCCAAAAGACAATTCTGTCTTTTCCATAGAAACGTTACTCGATTCAGAAGGAGAAGTCATAGAACCCATAGAATTACATAGCGACGCCATTTCTGTGTTAATTCGTCAATGTGAGGGAACGAGGGATGCAGTAAAGAAGGAATAGTGCATCGGAAAGGAGATACTCGTATCCCAAAAGAAAATCCTAATGTTTCCATAGAAACGTTAATCGATTTATAAGGATATGTCATAGAACCGATAGTATTTCATAGCGACGCAATTTCTGTGTTAATTTGCCATTTTGAGGGAGCGAGGGATGCAGTAAAGAAGGAATTGTACATCGGAAAGGAGATACTCGTATCGCAAAAGAAAATCCTGATGTTACCATGGAAACGTTACTGGATTAAGATGGAGAAGTCATAGAACCCTTAGTATATCGTGGCGACGCCATTTCTGTGTTAATTCGTCAATGTGGTGGAGCGAGGGATGCAGTAAAGAAGGAATAGGGCATCGGAAAGGAGGTACTCGTATCCCAAAAGGAAATACCGTCGTTTCCATAAAAACGTTACTCGAATTAGAAGGAGAAGCCATAGAACCCATAGTATTTCATAGCGACGCATTTTCTGCGTTATATTGTTAATGTGAGCGTGCGAGGGATGCAGTAAAAAAGGAATAGTGCATCGGAAAGGAGATAGTCGTATCCCAAAAGAAAATCCTGTCGTTTCCATAGAAACGTTACTCGATTTAGAAGGAGAAGTCATTGAACCCATAGAATTCCATAGCAACGCAATTTCTGTGTTAATTCGCCAATGTGAGGGAGCGAGGGATGCAGTACAGAAGGAATAGTGCAGCGGAAAGAAGATGCTCGAATCCCAAAAGACAATTCTGTCTTTTCCATAGAAACGTTACTCGATTTAGAAGGAGAAGTCATAGAACCCATAGAATTACATAGCGACGCCATTTCTGTGTTAATTCGTCAATGTGAGGGAACGAGGGATGCAGTAAAGAAGGAATAGTGCATCGGAAAGGAGATACTCGTATCCCAAAAGAAAATCCTAATGTTTCCATAGAAACGTTAATCGATTTATAAGGATATGTCATAGAACCGATAGTATTTCATAGCGACGCAATTTCTGTGTTAATTTGCCATTTTGAGGGAGCGAGGGATGCAGTAAAGAAGGAATTGTACATCGGAAAGGAGATACTCGTATCGCAAAAGAAAATCCTGATGTTACCATAGAAACGTTACTGGATTAAGATGGAGAAGTCATAGAACCCTTAGTATATCGTGGCGACGCCATTTCTGTGTTAATTCGTCAATGTGGTGGAGCGAGGGATGCAGTAAAGAAGGAATAGTGCTTCGGAAAGGAGGTACTCGTATCCCAAAAGGAAATACCGTCGTTTCCATAGAAACGGTACTCGAATTAGAAGGAGAAGCCATAGAACACATAGTATTTCATAGCGACGCAATTTCTGGGTTAATTCGTCAATCTGAGGGAGCGAGGGATGCAGTAAAGAAGGAATAGTGCATCGGAATTGAGATACTCGTATACCAAAAGAAAATCCTTTCGTTTCCGTAGAAACGTTACTCGATTTAGAGGGAGAAGTCATAGAACCCATAGCTTTTTATAGCGGCGCAATTTCTGTGTTAATTCGTCAATGTGAGGGAGCGAGGGATGCAGTAAAGAAAAAATAGTGCATCGTAAAGGAGATACTCGTATTCCCAAAGAAAATCCTCTCTTTTCCATAGAAACGTTCCTCGATTTAGAAGGTGTAGTCATTGAACACATAGTATAGCATAGCGACGCAATTTCTGTGATAATTCGTCAATGTGAGGGAGCCAGGGATGCAGTAAAGATGGAATAATGCATCGGATAGGAGATATTCGTATCCGAAAAGAAAATCCTGACGTTTCCATAAAAACGGTACTCGATTAAGATGGAGAAGTCATAGGTCACATAGTACTCCATAGCGACGCCATTTCTGTGTTAATTCGTAAATGTTAGGGAGCGAGGGATGCAGTAAAGAAGGAGAAGTGCATCGGAAAGTAGATACTCGTTTCCCAAAAGAAAATCCTGTCGTTTTCGTGGTAACGTTAATCGAATTAGTAGTAGAAGTTATAGAACACATAGTATTTCATGGCGACGCAATATCTGTGTTAATTCGTCATTGTGAGGGAGCGAGGGATGCAGAAAGAAGGGATTGTGCATCGAAAAGGAAATACTCGTACCCCAAAAGAAAATCCTTTCGTTTCCGTAGAAATGGTACTCGATTTAGAAAGAGAAGTCATTGAACCCATAGTATTTCATAGCGACGCAATTTCTGTGATAAATCGTCAATGTGAGGGAGCGAGGGATGCAGTAAAGAAGGAATAGTGCATCGGAAAGGAGATACTCGTGTTTCAAAAGAACATCCTGTCGTTTCCATAGAAACGTTACTCGATTTAGAAGGAGAAGTTATAGAACCCATAGTAATTCATAGCAACGCAATGTCTGTGCTTATTCGTCAATGTGAGGGAGCGAGGGATGCAGTAAAGAAGGAATAGCGCATCGGAAAGGAGATACTCGTATCCCAAAAGAAGTTCCTGTTGTTTCCATAGAAACGTTACTCGATTTAGAAGGAGAAGTCATAGAACCCATAGTATTTCATTGCGATGCCATTTATGTGTTAATTCGTCAATGTGAGGGAGCGAGGGATGCAGTAAAGAAGGAATAGTGCATCAGAAAGGAGATACTCGTATCCCAAAAGAAAATAATGTCGTTTCCATTGAAACGTTACTTTATTTAGAAGGATAAGTCATAGAACCCATGGTATTTCATAGCGACGCAATTTCTGTGCTTATTCCTCAATGTGAGGGAACGATGGGACTCAGTAAAAAAGGAATAGTGCATCGGAAAGGAGATGGTCGTATATCAAAAGAAAATCCTGGCGCCTCCATAGAAACGTTACTGGATTTAGGAAATGTCATGGAACCCATAGTATTTCATAGCGACGCAATTTCATTGTTAATTCGTCAATGTGAGGGAGCGAGGGATGCAGTAAAGAAGGAATAGTGCATCAGGAGGGAGATACTCGTATCCCAAAATAAGATCCTGTCGTTTCAATAGAAACGTTTTTCGCTTTACCTGGAGAACTTATAGATTACATAGTACTTCATAGCGACGCATTTTCTGTGTTAATTCGTCAATATGAGGGAGCGAGAGATGCAGTCAGGAAGGAATGGTTCATCGGAAAGGAGATCCTCGTATCATAAAAGAAACTACTGTCGTTTCCATAGAAACGTTACTCGATTTGGAAGGAGAAGTCACAGAACACATATTATTTCATAGCGACGCAATTTGTGCGTTAATTCGTCAATGTGAGGGAGCGAGTGATGCAGTAAAGAAATAATAGTGCAACGGAAAGGAGATAGTCGTATCAAAAACAAAATCCCGTCGTATCAATAGAAACGATACTCGATGTAGAAGGAGAAATTTTAGAACCCATAGTATTTCATAGCGACGCAATTTCTGTGAATATTCGTCGATGTGACGGAGCTAGGAATGCAGTAAAGATCTAATAGAGCATCGGAAAGGAGATACTCGTATCCCAAAAGAAAATCCTGTCGTTTCCATAGAAACGTTACTCGATTTAAAAGGAGAAGTCATGGAACCCATAGTATTTGATAGCGAAGTAATTTCTGTGTTATTTCGTCAATGTGATCGAGCTAGGGATGCAGTAAAGAGGGAATAGTGCATCGGAATGGAGATACTCGTATCCCAAAAGAAAATCCTGTCGTTTCCATAGAAACGTTACTCGATTTAGAAGGAGAAGTCATAGAAATCATAGTATTTCATAGGGACGCAATTTCAGTTTTAATTCGTCAATGTGACTGAGCCAGGGATGTGGTAAAGAAGGAATAGTGCATCGATAATGAGATACTCGTATCCCAAAAGAAAATCCTGTCGTTTCAATAGCAACGTTACTCGATTTAGTAAGAGATGTCATAGAACGCTTAGTATTTCAAGGCGATGCAATTTCTGTGTTAATTCCTCAATGTGAGGGAGCGAGGGATGCAGTACAGAAGGAATAGTGCATCGGAAAGAAGATAGTCGTATTCCAAAAGAAAATCCTGTCGTTTCCGTGGAAATGTTACTCGATTTAGAAGGAGAAGTCATAGAACACATAGTATGTCATAGCGACGCAAGTTCTGAGGTAATTCCTCAATGTAAGGGAGCGAGGGATGCAGTAAAGAAGGAATAGTGCATCGGAAAGGAGATACTCGTATCCCAAAAGAAAATCCTGTCGTTTTAATAGAAACGTTACTCGATTTAGAAAGAGATGTAATAGAACGCATAGTATTTCAAGCGACGCAATTTCTGTGTCAATTCGTCAATGTGAGGCAGCGAGGGATGCAGTAAAGAAGGAATAGTGCATCGGAAATGAGATATTCGTATCCCAAAAAGAAAATCTTGTCGTTTCCACAGAAACGATACTCGATTCAGAAGGAAAAGTCATAGAACACATAGTATTCCATAGCGTCCCAGTTTCTGTGTTGATACGTCAATGTGAGGGAGCCAGGGATGCTGTAAAGAAGGAATTGCGCGTCGGAAAGGAGATAGTCGTATCCAAAAAGAAAATCCTATCGCCTCCATAGAAACGTTACTCGATTTAGAAGGAGAAGTCATAGAACCCATAGTATTTGATAGCGACGAAATTTCTGCGATAATTCGTCAATGTGAGGGAGCGAGGGATGCAGTAAAGAAGGAATAGTGCATCGGAAAGGAGATACTCGTATACCAAAAGAAAATCCTGTCGTTTTAATAGAAACGTTACTCGATTTAGAAAGAGATGTCATAGAACGCATAGTACTTCAAGGCGACGCAATTTCTGTGTTAATTCGTCAATGTGAGGGAGCTAGGGATGCATTAAAGAAGTAATAGAGCATCGGAAAGGAAATACTCGCATACCAAAAGTAAATCCTGTCGTTTTAATAGAAACATTACTCGATTTTGAAAGAGATATCATAGACCGCATAGTATTTCAAGGCGACGCAATTTCTGTGTTAATTCGTCAATGTGAGGGAGCGAGGGAAGCAGTACAGAAGGAATACCGCAGCGGAAAAGAGATAGTCGTATCCCACAAGAAAAACCTGTCGTTTCCATGGAAATGTTACTCGATTTAGAAGGAGAAGTCATAGAACGCATACTATTCCATAGCGACGCAATTTCTGTGTTAATTCGTCAATGTGATTCAGCCAGGGATGCAGTAAAGAAGGAATAGTGCATCGGAAAGGAGGTACTCGTATCCCACAAGAAAATCCTGTCGTTTCTATAGTAATGTTGCTCGATTTAGAGGGAGAAGTCATAGAACACATAGTATTTCATAGCGACGAAATTTCTGCGTTAATTCGTCAATGGGAGGAAGCGAGGGATGCAGTAAAGAAGGAATAGTGAATGTGAAAGGATATAGTCGTATCCCAAAAGAAAATCCAGTCGTTTCCAAAGAAACGTTACTCGATTTAGAATGAGAAGTCAATGAAACCATAGTATTCCATAGCGACGCAATTGCTGTGACAATTCGTCCATGTGAGAGAGCCAGGGTAGCAGTAAAGAAGGAATAGTGCATCGGAAAGGAGAAACTCGTATCCCAAAAGAAAATCCTGTCGTTTCAATAGAAACGTTACTCGATTTAGAAGGAGAAGGCATAGAACCCATAGTATTTCATAGCGACGCAATTTCTGTGTTAATTTGTCAATGTAATGGAACGAGGGATGCAGTAAAGATGGAATAGTGCATCGGAAAGGAGTTACTCATATCCCAAAAGGAAATCCGGACGTTTTAATAGGAACGTTACTCGATTAAGAAGGAGAAGTCATAGAACCCACAATATTTCATAGCGACGCATTTTCTGTGTCAATTCGTCAATGTGAGGGAGCGAGGGATGCAGTAAAGAAGGAATAGTGCATCGGAAAGGAGATACACGTATCCCATAAGAAAATCCTGTCGTTTCCATTGACAAGTTACTCGATTTAGAAGGGGAAGTCATGGAACACATAGTATTAAATAGCGACGCAATTTCTGTGTTAATTCGTCAGTGTGAGGTAGCCATGGATGCATTAAAGAAGGAATAGGGCATCGCAAAGGAGATACTCGTATCCCAAAAGAAAACCCTGTCGTTTCCATAGAAACGTTTCTCGACTCAGAAGGAGAGGTCATAGAACCAATGGTATTTCATAGCGACGCAATTTCTGTGTCAATTCGTCAATGTGAGGGAGCGAGGGATGCAGTAAAGTATTAATAGTGCATCGGAAAGCAGAAACTCGTATCCCAAAAGAAAATCCTGTCATTTCCATACAAACGTTACTCGATTTAGACGGAGAAGTCATAGAACCCATAGTATTTCATAGCGACGCAATTTCTGTGTTAATTCGTCAATGTGAGGGGGCGCGGGATGCAGTAAAGAAGGGATAGTGCATCGGAAAGGGGATAGTCAGTCGTATCCCAAAAGAAAACCCCTTCGTATCCATAGAAATGTTACTCGATTCAGAAGGAGAAGTTTTAGAACCCATAGTATTTCATAGCGAAGCAATTTCTGTGTGTATTCCTCAATGTGAGATAGCTAGGGATGCATTAAATAAGTAATAGACCATCGGAAAGGAGATACTCTTACCCCAAAAGAAAATCGTGTCGTTTCCATAGAAACGTTACTCGATTTATAAGGAGAGGTCATGGAACCCATAGTATTTAATAGCGACGTAATTTCTGTAATAATTCGTCAATGTGAGGGAGCTAGGGATGCAGTAAAGAAGGAATAGTGCATCGGAATGGAGATAGTGTTATCCAAAATGAAAATCCAGTAGTTTCCATAGAAACGTTACTCGATTTAGAAGGAGAAGTTATAGAACCCATAGTATTTCATAGCGACGCAATTTCTGTGTCAATTCGTCAATGTGAGGTAGCCAGTAATTCATTAAAGAAGGAATAGTGCATCGGAAAGGAGATACTCGTATCCCAAATGAAAACCCTGTCGTTTCTATAGAAACGTTACTCGATTTAGAAGGAGAAGTCATAGAACCCATAGTAATCCATAGGGACGCAATTTCAGTGTTAATTCGTCAATGTGACTGAGCCCGGGATGCAGTATAGAAGGAATAGTGCATCGGTAATGAGATACTCGTATGCCAAAAGAAAATCCTGTCGTTTAAAAAGAAACGTTACTCGATTTAGAAAGAGGTGTCATAGAAGGCATAGTATTTCAAGGCGACGCAATTTCTGTGTTAATTCGTCAATGTGAGGGAGCGAGGGATGCAGTACAGAAGGAATAGTGCATCGGAAAGGAGATAGTCGTATTCCAAAAGAAAAACCCGTCGTTTCCGTGGAAATGTTACTCGATTTGGAAGGAGAAGTCATAGAACTCATAGTATTTCATAACGACGCTATTTCTGTGTTAATTTGTCAATGTAATGGAGCGAGGGATGCAGTAAAGATGGAATAGTGCATCGGAAAGGAGATACTCACATCCCAAAAGAAAATCCTGACATTTGAATAGGAACGTTACTCGATTTAGAAGGAGATGTCATAGAACACACAGGATTTCATAGCGACACCATTTCTGTGTTAATTTGTCAATGTTAGGCATCGAGGTATGCAGTAAAGAAGGAATAGTGCATCGGAAAGGAGATAATCGTATACCAAAAGCAAATCCTTTCGTTTCAATAGAAACGTTACTCGATTTAGAAGGAGAAGTGATAGAACCCATAGTATTTCATAGCGATGAAATATCTGCGTTATTTCGTCAATGTGAGGGAGCGAGGGATGCAGTAAAGAAGGAATAGTGAATCTGACAGGAGGTAGTCGTATCTCAAAAGAAAATCCAATCGTTTCCAAAGAAACGTTACTCGATTTAGAAGGAGAAGTCAATGAACCCATAGTATTCCATAGCGACGCAACTGCTGTGACAATTCGTCCAAGTGAGAGAGCCAGGGATGCAGTAAAGAAGGAATAGTGCATCGGAAAGGAGAAACTCGTATCCCAAAAGAAAATCCTGTCGTTTCAATAGAAACGTTACTCGATTAATAAGGAGAAGTCATAGAACGCATAGTATTTCATAGCGACGCTATTTCTCTGCTTATTCGTCAATGTGAGGGAGCGAGGGATGCAATAAAGAACTAATATTGCATCGGAAAGGAGATACTCGTATACCAAAAGAAAATCCTCCAGTTTCCACAGAAACGTTACTCGATTTATAAGGAGAAGTTATTGAACCCATAGTATATAATGGCGACGCAATTTCTGTGCTAATTCGACAATGTGAGGGGGCGAGGAATGTAGTAAAGAAGGAATAGTGCATCGGAAAGGAGATACACGTATCCCAAAAGAAAATCCTGTCGTTTCCATTGACAAGGTACTCGATTTAGAAGGAGAAGTCATGGAACACATAGTATTCCATAGCGTCGCTATTTCTGTGTTAATTTGTCAATGTGAGGGAGCCAGGGATGCAGTAAAGAAGGAATAGTGCATCGGAGAGGAGATAGTCGTATCCCAAAAGAAAATCCTGTCGTTTCCATAGAAACGTTACTCGATTTAGAAGGAGAAGTCATGGAACCCATAGAATTTCATAGCGACGCAATTTCTGTGTCAATTCGTCAATGTGAGGGAGCGAGGGATGCAGTAAAGAAGGAATGGTGCATCGGAAAGGAGATACTCGTATACCAAAAGAAATTCCTGTCGTTACCATAGATACGTTACTCGATTTAGAAAGAGAAGTCATAGAACCCATAGTATACCATAGCGACGCAATTTCTCTGTTAATTCGTCAATGTGAGGTAGCCAGGAATGCATTAAAGAAGGAATAGTGCATCGGAAAGGAGATATTCGTAACCCAAAGAAAATCCAGTTGTTTCCGTAGAAACGTTACTCGATTTAGAAGGAGAAGTAATTGAACCCATAGTATTCCACAGGGACGCAATTTCAGTGTTAATTCGTCAATGTGACTGAGCCAGGGATACAGTAAAGAAGGAATAGTGCATCGGAAATGAGATACCCGTAATCCAAAAGAAAATCCTCTCGTTTCCATAGAAACGTTACTCGATTTAGAAGGAGAAGTCATAGAACCCATAGTATTTCATTGCGACGCAATTTCTATGTTAATTCGTCAATGTGAGGGAGTGAGGGATGCATTAAAGAAGGAATAGTGCATCGGAAAGGAGATATCGTAACCCAAAAGAAAATCCTGTCGTTTCCATTGAAACTTTACTCGATTTAGAAGGAGAAGTCATAGAACACATAGTACTCCATAGCGTCGCAATTTCTGTGTTAATTCGTCAATATGAGGGAGCGAGGGATGCAGTACACAGGGAATACCGCATCGGAAAGGAGATAATCGTATCCCAAAAGAAAATCCTAGCGTTTCCATGGAAATGTTACTCGATTTAGAAGGAGAAGTTATAGAACCCATAGTATTTCATAGCGACGCAAGTTCGGTGGTAATTCGTCAATGTAAGGGAGTGAGGGATGCAGTAAAGAAATAATAGTGCATCGGAAAGGAGATACTCCCATAAAAAAAGAAAATCCTGTCGTTTCCATTGAAACGTTACTCGATTTAGAAGGAGAAGAAATAGAACCATAGTACATCATAGGGACGCAATTTCAGTGTTAATTCGTCAATGTGACTGAGTCAGGGATACAGTAAAGAAGGAATAGTGGATCGGAAATGAGATACTCGTATCCCAAAAGAAATTCATGTCGTTTTAATAGAAACGTTACTCGATTTAGAAAGAGATGTCATAGAACGCATAGCATATCAAGGCGACGCAATTTCTGTGTTAATTCGTCAATGTGAGGGAGCGAAGAATGCAGTAAAGAAAGAATAGTGCATCGGAAAGGAGATACTCGTATCCCAAAAGAAAATCCTGTCGGTTCCATTGAAACGTTACTCGATTAAGAAGGAGAAGTCATAGAACCCATAGTATTTCATAGCGACGCAATTTCTCTGCTTATTCGTCAATGTGAGGGAGCGAGGGATGCAGTAAAGAACTAATATTGCATCGGAGAGGAGGTACTCGTAAAATAAAAGAAAATTCTGTCGTTTCCATAGAAACGTTACTCGTTTTAGAAGGAGAAGTCATGGAAAACATAGTATTTCATTGCGACTCAATTTCTATGTTAATTCGTCAATATGCGGGAGCGAGAGATGCAGTAAAGAGGGAATAGTGCATCGGAAAGGAGATACTCGTATCCCAAAAGAAAATCCTGTCGGTTCCATTGAAACGTTACTCGATTAAGAAGGAGAAGTCGTAGAACCCATAGTATATCATAGCGACGCAATTTCTGTGTTAATTAGTCAATATGAGGGAGCGAGGGATGCAGTAAAGAAGAAATAGTGCATCGGAAAGTAGTTACTCGTATCCCAAAAGAAAATCCTGTCGTTTCAACAGAAACGTTACCCGATTTAGAAGGAGAAGTTATAGAACACATAGTATTTCATAGCGACGCAATATAAGTGTTAATTCGTCAATGTGAGGGAGTGAGGGATGCAGTGAAGAAGGAATAGTACATCGGAAAGGAGATACTCGTATCCAATAAGAAAATCCTGTCGTTTCCTTAGCGACGTTACTCGATTTAGAAGGAGAAGTCATAGAGCACATAGTATTCCATGGAGTCGCAATTTCTGTGTTAATTCGCGAATGTGAGGGAGCCAGGGATTCAGTAAAGAAGGACTAGTGCATCGGAAAGGAGATAGACGTATCGCAAAAGAAAATCCTGTCGTTTCCATAGAAACGTTACTCGATTTAGAAGGAGAAGTCATAGAACACATAGTATTTCATAGCGTCGCAATTTATTTGTTAATTCCTCAATGTGTGGGAGCGAGGGATGCAATAAAGAAGGAATAGCGCCTCGGAAAGGAGATACTCGTATCCCGAATGAAAAACCTGTCGTTTCCATAGAAATGTTTCTCGATATAGAAGGAGAAGTCATAGAACCCATAGTAAGTCATAGCGACGCAAAATCTGTGCTAACTCGTCAATCTGAGGGAGCGAGGGATGCAGTAAAGAAGAAATAGTGCAGCGGAGTGGAGATAATCGTATCCCAAAAGAAAATCCTTTTGTTTCCATTGAAACGTTACTCGATGTAGAAGGAGATGTCATTGAACCAATGGTATTCCAGAGTGACGCTATTTCTGAGTTAATTTGTCAATGTGAGGGAGCAAGGGATACAGTTAAGAGGGAATAGTGCATTGGAAAGGAGATACTCGTATCCCAAAACAAAATCCTGTCGTTTCCTTAGAAACGTTACTCGATTTAGAAGGAGAAGTCATAGAACACATAGTATTCCATGGAGTCGCAATTTTGTGTTAATTCGTGAATGTGAGGGAGCCAGGGATGCAGTAAAGAAGGACTAGTGCATCGAATAGGAGATAGACGTATCCCAAAAGAATATCCTGTCGTTTCCATAGGAACGTTACTCGATTTAGAAGGAGAAGTCACAGAACACATAGTATATCATAGCGACGCAATTTATGTGTTAATTCGTCAATGTGAGGGAGCGGGGGATGCAGGATAGAAGGAATAGTGCATCGGAAAGGAAATACTCGTATACCAGTATACCAAAAGAAAATCCTGTTGTTTCCGTGGAAACATTACTCGATTTAGAAGGAGAAGTCATAGAACCCATAGTATTTCATAGCGACGCAATTTCTGTGTTCATTCGTCAATGTGAGGTAGCGAGGGATGCAGTAAATAAGGAATAGTGCATCGGAAAGGAGATACTCGTATCCCAAAAGAAAAACCTGTCGTTTCAATAGAAACGTCACTCGATTTAGAATGAGAAGTTATAGAATACATAGTATTTCAAAGCGACGCAGTATCAGTGTTAATTCGTCAATATGAGGGAGCGAGGGATGCAGTAGAGTAGGAAAAGTGCATCGGAAAGGAGATACTCGTATCCCATAAGAAAATCCTTTCGTTTCCTTAGAAACGTTACTCGATTTAGAAGGAGAAGTCACAGAACACATAGTATTCCATGGAGTCGCAATTTCTGTGTTAATTCGTGAATGTGAGGGAGCCAGTGATGCAGTAAAGAAGGACTAGTGCATCGTAAAGGAGATAGACGTATCCCATACGAAAATCCTCTCGTTTCCATACAAACGTAACTCGATTTAGAAGGAGAAGTTATAGAACACATAGTATTTCATAGCGACGCAATATCAGTGTTAATTCGTCAATGTGAGGGAGAGAGGGATGCAGTAAAGAAGGAATAGTGCATCGGAGATACTCGTATCCCATAAGAAAATCCTGTCGTTTCCTTAGAAACGTTACTCGATTTAGAAGGAGAAGTCATAGAGCACATAGTATTCCATGGAGTCGCAATTTCTGTGTTAATTCGTAAATGTGAGGTTCCAGGGATGCAGTAAAGAAGGACTAGTGCATCGGAAAGGAGATAGACGTATCCCAAAAGAAATTCCTGTCGTTTGCATAGGAACGTTACTCGACTTAGAATGAGAAGTCATAGAACACATAGTATTTCATAGCGTCGCAATTTATGTGTTAATTCGTCAATGTGAGGGAGCGAGGGATGCAGGATAGAGGAATAGTGCATCGGAAAGGAGATACTCGTATACCAGTATACCAAAAGAAAATCCTGTCGTTTCCATAGAAACGTTACTCGATTTAGAAGGAGAAGTCATGGAACCCATAGTATTTCATAGCGACGCAATTTCTGTGTTATTTCGTCAATGTGAGTGAGCGGGAGATGCAGTAAAGAGGGGATAGTGCATCGGAAAAGAGGTACTCGTATCCCAAAATAAAATCCTGCCCTTTCCATAGAATCGATATTCGATTTAGAAGGAGAACTCATAGGGCACATGGTATTCCATAGCGTCGCAATTTCTGTTTTAATTCGTCAATGTGATGGAGACAGGGATGGCGTGAGGAAGGAATGGTGCATCAGAAAGGAGATAGTCGTATCCCTAAAGAAAATCCTGTCGTTTCCATAGAAACGTTACTGGATTTAGAAGGAGAAGTCATAGAACCCATAGGATTTCATAGCGACGCATTTTCTGTGCTTATTCGTCAATGTTATGGAACGAGGCAATCAGTAACGTAGGGATAGTGCATCGGAAAGGAGATAGTCGTACCCCAAAAGAAAATCCTGTCGTTTCCATAGAAACGTTACTCGATTTAGAAGGAGAAGCCATAGAACCCATAGTATTTCACAGAGACGCAATTTCATTGTTAATTCGTCAATGTGAGGGAGCGAGGAATGCAGTACAGAAGTTATAGTGCATCGGAAAGGAGATACTCGTATCCCAAACGAATAACCTGTCGTTTCAATAGAAACGTTACTCGATTTAGAAGGAGCAGCTATAGAACACATAGTATTTCATAGCGACGAAATTTCAGTGTTAATTCGTGAATGTGAGGGATCGAGGGATGCAGTAGAGGAGGAATAGTGCATCGGAAAGGAGATACTCGTATCCCAAAAGAAAATTCTGTCGTTTCCATAGGAACGTTACTCGATTTAGAAGGAGAAGTCACAGAACACATAGTATTTCATAGCGACGCAATTTATGTGTTAATTCGTCAATGTGAGGAAGCGAGGGATGCAGGATAGAAGGAATAGTGCATCGGAAAGGAAATACTCGTATACCAGTATACCAAAAGAAAATTCTGTTGTTTCCATAGAAACGTTACTCGATTTAGAAGGAGAAGTCATAGAACCCATAGTATTTCATAGCGACGCAAATTCTGTGTTAATTCGTCAATGTGAGATAGCGAGGGATGCAGTAAATAAGGAATAGTGCATCGGAAAGGAGATACTCGTATCCCAAAAGAAAAACCTGTCGTTTCAATAGAAACGTTACTCGATTTAGAAGGAGAAGTTATAGAACACATAGTATTTCAAAGCGACGCAGTATCAATGTTAATACGTCAATGTGAGGGAGCGAGGGATGCAGTAGAGTAGGAAAAGTGCATCGGAAAGGAGATACTCGTATCCCATAAGAAAATCCTTTCGTTTCCTGAGAAACGATACTCGATTTAGAAAGAGAAGTCATAGAACACATAGTATTCCATGGAGTCGCAATTTCTGTGTTAACTCGTAAATGCGAGGGAGCCAGGTACGCAGTAAAGAAGGAATAGTGCATCGGAAAGGAGATAGTCGTATCCCAAACGAAAATCCTGCCGTTTCCATAGTAACGTTACTCGATTTAGAAGGAGAAGACATAGAATCCATCGGATTTCATAGCGACGCAATTTCTGAGCATATTCGACAATGTTAGGGAACGAGGGATGCAGTAAAGTAGGAATAGTGCATCGGAAAGGAGATACCCGTATTTCAAAGGAAAATCCTGTCGTATCCATAGAAACGTTACTCGATTTAGTAGGGGAAGTCATAGAACACATAGTATTTAATACTGACGCAATTTCTGTGTTAATTCGTCAATGTGAGAGAGCGAGGGATGCAGGATAGAAGGAATAATGCATCGGAAAGGAGATACTCGTATCCCAAACGAAAATCCTGTCGTTTCCATAGAAACGTAACTCGATTTAGAAGGAGAAGTCATAGAACCCATAGTAATTCATAGCGACGCAAAATCTGTGCTAATTCGTCAATCTGTGGGAGCGAGGGATGCAGTAAAGAAGGAATAGTGCAGCGGAGTGGAGATACTCGTATCCCAAAAGAAAATCCTTTTGTTTCCATTGAAACCTTACTCGATGTAGAAGGAGGTGTCATTGAACCAATCGTATTTCAGAGCGACGCAATTTCTGAGTTAATTTGTCAATGTGAGGGAGCAAGGGATACAGTTAAGAGGGAATAGTGCATCGGAAAGGAGATACTCGTATCCCATAACAAAATCCTGTCGTTTCCTTAGAAACGTTACTCGATTTAGAAGGAGAAGTCACAGAACACACAGTATTCCATGGAATCGCAATTTCTGTGTTAATTCGTGAATGTAAGGGAGCCAGGGGTGCAGTAAAGAAGGACTAGTGCGTCGGAAAGGAGACAGACGTATCCCAAGAGAAAATCCTGTCGCTTCCACAGGAACGTTACTCGATTTAGAAGGAGAAGCCATGGATCACATAGTATTTCATTGCGTCGCAATTTCTGTGTTAATTCGTCAATGTGCGGGAGCGAGAGAAGCAGTAAAGAGGGAATAGTGCATCGGAAAGGAGATACTCGTATCCCGAAAGAAAATCCTGTCGTTTCCATTGAAACGTTACTCGATTTAGAAGGAGAAGTCGTAGAACCCATAGTATATCATAGCGACGCAATATCTGTGTTAATTAGTTAATATGAGGGATCGAGTGATGCAGTAAAGAAGAAATAGTGCATCGGAAAGGAGATACTCGTATCGCAAAAGAAAATCCTGTCGTTTCAATAGAAACGTAACTCGATTTAGAAAGAGAAGATATAGAACCCATAGTATTTCATTTCGACGCTATCTCTGGGTTAATTCGTCAATGTGAGAGTGCGAGGGATGCAATAAAGAAGGAATAGTGCATCGTAAAGGAGATAGACGCATCCCATAAGAAAATCCTCTCGTTTCCATACAAACGTAACTCGATTTAGAAGGAGAAGTCATAGAACACATAGTATTCCATGGAGTCGCAATTTCTGTGTTAATTCGTAAATGTGAGCAAGCCAGGTACGCAGTAAAGAAGGAATAGTGCATCGGAAAGGAGATAGTCGTATCCCAAACGAAAATCCTGCCGTTTCCATAGAAACGTTACTCGAGTTAGAAGGAGAAGACATAGAATGCATCGGACTTCATAGCGACGCAATTTCTGAGCTTATTCGTCAATGTTAGGCAACGAGGGATGCAGTAAAGTAGGAATAGTGCATCGGAAAGGAGATACCCGTATCTCAAAGAAAAATCCTGTCGTTTCCATAGAAACGTTACTCGATTTAGAAGGAGAAGTCATAGAACCCATAGTGTTTCATAGAGACGCAATTTCATTGTTAATTCGTCAATGTGAGGGAGCGAGGAAAGCAGTAAAGAAGTTATAGTGCATCGGAAAGGAGATACTCGTATCCCAAATGAATAACCTGTCGTTTCAATAGAAACGTTACTCGATTTAGAAGGAGCAGTTATAGAACACATAGTATTTCATAGCGACGCAATTTCAGTGTTAATTCGTGAATGTGAGGGATCGAGGGATGCAGTAGAGGAGGAATAGTGCATCGGAAAAGAGGTACTCGTATCCCAACAGAAAATTCTATCGATTCCATAGAAACGTGACTCAATTTTTAAGGACAAGTCATAGAACCCATAGTATTTCATACTGACGCAATTTCTGTGTTAATTCGGCAATGTGAGAGAGCGAGGGCTGCAGGATAGAGGGAATAATGCATCGGAAAGGAGATACTCGTATCCAAAACGAAAATCCTGTCGTTTCCATAGAAACGTTACTCGATTTAGAAGGAGAAGTCATAGAACACATAGTATTTCATAGCGACGCAATTTCTGTGTTAATTCGTCAATGTGATGGAGCGTGTGATGCAGGATAGAAGGAATAGTGCATCGGAAAGGAGAGACTCGTATCCCAAACGAAAATCCAGTCGTTTCCATAGAAACGTTACTCGATTTAGATGGAGAAGTCATAGAACACATATTTTACCTTAGCGTCACAATACCTGTGTTAATTCGTCAATGTGAGGGAGCCAGGGATGCAGTAAAGAAGGAATAGCGCATCGGAAAGGAGATACACGTATCCCGAAAGAAAAACCTGTCGTTTCCATAGAAACGTTTCTCGATATAGAAGGAGAAGTCATAGAACCCATAGTAATTCATAGCGACGCAATATCTGTGTTAATTCGTCAATCTGAGGGAGCGAATGATGCAGTGAAGAAGGACTAGTGCATCGGAAAGGAGATAGACGTATGCCAAACGAAAATCCTGTCGTTTCCTTAGAAACGTTACTCGATTTAGAAGGAGAAGTCATAGAACACATAGTATTCCATGGAGTCGCAATTTCTGTGTTAATTCGTGAATGTGAGGGAGCTAAGGATGCAGTAAAGAAGGACTAGTGCATCGGAAAGGAGATACACGTATCCCGAAAGAAAAACCTGTCGTTTCCATAGAAACGTTTCTCGATATAGAAGGAGAAGTCATAGAACCCATAGTAATTCATAGCGACGCAATATATGTGTTAATTCGTCAATCTGAGGGAGCGAATGATGCAGTAAAGAAGGAATAGTGCAGCGGAGTGGAGATACTCGTATTCCAAAAGAAAATCCATTTGTTTCCATTGAAACGTTACTCGATTTAGAAGGAGATGGCCTAGAACCAATGGTATTTAAGAGCGACGCAATTTCTGAGTTAATTTGTCAATGTGAGGGAGCAAGGGATACAGTTAAGAGGGAATAGTGCATCGGAAAGGAGATTCTCGTATCCCATAAGAAAATCCTGTCGTTTCCTTAGAAACGTTACTCGATTTAGAAGGAGAAGTCATAGAACACATAGTACTCCATGGACTCGCAATTTCTGTGTTAATTCGTGAATGTGAGGGGGCCAGGGATGCAGTAAAGAAAGACTAGTGCATCGGAAGGGAGATCGACGTATCCCAAAAGATAATCCTGTCGTTTGCATAGGAACGTTACTCGATTTGGGAGGAGAAGTCATAGAACACATAGTATTTCATAGCGACGCAATTTATGTGTTAATTCGTCACTACGAGGGTGCGAGGGATGCAGGATAGAAGGAATAGTGCATCGGAATTGAGATACTCGTATACCAGTATGCCAAAAGAAAATCCTGTCGCTTCCATAGAAACGTTACTCGATTTAGAACGAGAAGTCATAGAACCCATAGTATTTCATAGCGACGCAATTTCTGTGTTAATTCGTCAATGTGAGGTAGCGAGGGAATCATTAAAGAAGGAATAGTGCATCGGAAAGGAGATACTCGTATCCCAAGTGAATAACCTGTCGTTTCATTAGAAACGTTACTCGATTTAGAAGGAGCAGTTATAGAACACATAGTATTTCATAGCGACGCAATTTCAGTGTTAATTCGTGAATGTGAGGGATCGAGGGATGCAGTAGAGGAGGAATGGTGCATCGGAAAGGACATACTCGTATCCCAACAGCAAATTCTGTCGTTTCCATAGAAACGTGACTCGATTTTTAAGGACAAGTCATAGAACCCATAGTATTTCATACTGACGCAATTTCTGTGTTAATTCGTCAATGTGAGAGAGCGAGGGCTGCAGGATAGAGGTAATAATGCATCGGAAAGGAGATACTCGTATCCAAAACGAAAATCCTGTCGTTTCCATAGAAACGTTACTCGATTTAGAAGGAGAAGTCATAGAACACATAGTATTTCATAGCGACGCAATTTCTGTGTTAATTCGTCAATGTGAGGGAGCGTGTGATGCAGGATAGAAGGAATAGTGCATCGGAAAGGAGATACTCGTATCCCAAACGAAAATCCAGTCGTTTCCATAGAAACGTTACTCGATTTAGATGGAGAAGTCATAGAACACATATTTTACCATAGCGTCACAATACCTGTGTTAATTCGTCAATGTGAGGGAGCCAGGGATGCAGTAAAGAAGGAATAGCGCATCGGAAAGGAGATACACGTATCCCGAAAGAAAAACCTGTCGTTTCCATAGAAACGTTTCTCGATATAGAAGGAGAAGTCATAGAACCCATAGTAATTCATAGCGACGCAATATCTGTGATAATTCGTCAATCTGAGGGAGCGAATGATGCAGTGAAGAAGGACTAGTGCATCGGAAAGGAGATAGACGTATCCCAAAAGAAATTCCTGTCGTTTCCTTAGAAACGTTACTCGATTTAGAAAATGGTTCAAATGGCTCTGAGCACTATGGGACTCAACATCTTAGGTCATAAGTCCCCTAGAACTTAGAACTACTTAAACCTAACTAACCTAAGGACACCACACACACCCATGCCCGAGGCAGGATTCGAAACAGCGACCGCAGCAGTCCCGCGGTTCCGGACTGCAGCGCCAGAACCTACTCGATTTAGAAGGAGAAGTCATAGAACACATAGTATTCCATGGAGTCGCAATTTCTGTGTTAATTCGTGAATGTGAGGGAGCCAAGGATGCAGTAAAGAAGGACTAGTGCATCGGAAAGGAGATAGACGTATCCCAAAAGAAAATCCTGTCGTTACCATAGAAACGTTACTCGATTTGGAAGGATATGTCATAGAACCCATAGTATTACATGGCGACGCAATTTCTCTGCTTATTCGTCAATGTGAGGGAGCGAGGGATGCAGTAAGGAACTAATTGTGCATCGGAAAGGAGGTACTTGTAACATAAAAGAAAATCCTGTCGTTTCCATAGAAACGTTACTCAATTTAGAAGGAGAAGTCATGGAACACATAGTATTTCATAGCGACGCAATTTCTGTGTTAATTCGTCAATGTGAGTAAGCGAGGGATGCAGCAAAGAGGGAATAGTGCATCGGAAAGGAGATACTCGTATCCCAAAAGAAAATCCTGTCGTTTCAATAGAAACGTTACTCGATTTAGAAAGGGAAGTTATAGAACCCATAGTATTTCGTAGCGACGCAATCTCTGTGTTAATTCGTCAATGTGAGCTAGCGAGGAATGCAATAAAGAATGGATAGTCCATCGGAAAGGAGGTACTCGGATCCGATAAGCAAATCCTGTCCTTTCCATAGAATCGATATTCGATTTAGATGGAGAAGTCATAGAGCACGTAGTATTCCATAGCGTCGCAATTTCTGTGTTAATTCGTCAATGTGATGGAGCCAGGGATGGAGTAAGGAAGGAATAGTGCATCGGAAAGGAGATAGTCGTATCCCATGGAAAATCTTGTCGTTTCCATAGAGACGTTACTCGATTTAGAAGGAGAAGTCATAGAATCCATACGATTTCATAGCGACGCTTTTTTTGTGCTTATTCGTCAATGTTAGGGAACGAGGCAATCAGTAAAGTTGGAATAGTGCATTGGTAAGGAGATACTCGTATCTCAAAGTAAAATCTTGTCGCTTTCATAGAAACGTTACTCGATTTAGAAGGAGAAGGCATAGAACACATAGTATTTCATAGGGACGCAATTTCATTGTTAACTCGTTAATGTGAGGGATCGAGGGATGCAGTAGAGGAGGAATAGTGCATCGGAAAGGAGATACTCGTATCCCAAAAGAAAATTCTGTGGTTTCCATAGAAACGTTACTCGATTTAGAAGGAGAAGTCATAGATCCCATAGTATTTCATAGAGACGCAATTTCATTGTTTATTCGTCAATGTGAGGGAGCTAGGGATGCAGTAAAGAAGGAATAGTGCATCGGAAAGGAGATACTCGTATCCCAAAAGAAAATTCTGTCGTTTCCATAGAAACGTTACTCGATTTAGAAGGAGAAGACATAGAACCCATAGAAATTCATAGCGACGCAATTTCTGTGATAATGCGTCAATGTGAGGGAGCGAGGGATGCAGTAAAGAAGGCATAGTGCTTCGGAAAGGAGATAGTCGTATCCCAAAAGAAAATCTTGCCGTTTCCATAGAAACGTTACTCGATTTAGAAGGAGGCGTCATGGAACCCATAATATTTCATAGCGACGCAATTGCTGTGTTAATTCGTCAATGTGAGGGAGCGAGGGATGCAGAAAAATGACGGAATAGTGCTTCAGAAATGAGATACTCGTATCCCAAAAGAAAATCCTGTCGTTTCCATAGAAACGTTACTCGATTTAGAAGGAGAATCATAGAACCCATAGTAATTCATAGCGACGCAGTTTCTGCGTTAATTTGTCAATGTGAGGGAGCGAGGGATGCACTAAAGAAGGAATAGTGCATCGGAAAGGAAATACTCGTATCCCAAAATAAAATCCTGTGGTTTCCATAGAAACGTTATTTGATTTAGAAGGAGAAGTTATAGAACCCATAGTATTTCACAGCGACGCAATGTCTGTGCTTATTCGTCAATGTGAGGGAGCGAGGGATGCAGTAAAGACGGAATTGTGCATCGGAAATTAGAAACTCGAATCCCAAAAGAAAATTCTGTCGTTGCAATAGAAACGTTACTCAGTTTGGAAGGAGAAGTCATAGAACCCAAAGTATATCATAGCCACGCAATTTCTGTGTTAACTCTTGAATGTGAGAGAGCGAGGGATGCAGTAAAGAAGGAATAGTCCATCGGAAATGAGATACTCGTATCCCAAAAGAAAATCCTATCGTCTCCATAGAAACGTTACTCGATATGGAAGGTGAAGTCATAGAACCCATAGTATTTCATCGCGACGCAATTTCTGTGTTAATTCGTCAATGTGAGGGAGTGAGAGATGCAGTAAAGAAGGAATAGTGCATCGGAAAGAAGATAGTCGTATCCCAAAAGAAAATCCTGTCGTTTCAAAAGAAGCGTTACTCGATTTAGATGGATAAGTCATAGAGCCCACAGTATATCATAGCGACGCAATCTCTGTGTTAATTCGATAATGTGATTGAGCGAGTGATGCAGTAAAGAAGGAATAGTGCAACGGAAAGGAGGTACTCGTATCCCAAGAGAAAATCCTGTCGTTTCAAAAGAAACGTTACTCCATTTAGAAGGAGAAGTCATTGAACACATAGTATTTCATAGCGACGCAATTTCTGTGTTAATTCACCAATGTGAGGAAGCGAGGGATGCAGTACAGAAGGAATAGTGCATTGGAAAGGCGATAGTGGTACCCCAAAATATAATCCTCTCGTTTCCATAGAAATATTACTCGATTTAGAAGGACAATTCATGGAAACCATAGTATTTCGTAGCGACGCAATTTCTGTGTTAATTCGTCAATTTGAGGGAGCGAGGGATGCAGTAAAGACGGAATAGTGCATCGGAAAGGAGAGACTCCTATCCCAAAAGAAAATTTTGTCGTTTCAATAGAAACGTTACTTGGTTTACAAAGAGAAGTCATAGAACCCATAGAATTTCATAGCCACGCAATTTCTGTGTTAATTCGTGAATGTGAGGGAGGGAAGGATGCAGTAAAGGAGGAATAGTGCATCGGAAAGGAGATACTCGTATTCCAAAAGAAAATTCTGTCGTTTCCATAGAAACGTTACTCGATATAGAAGGAGAAGTCATAGAATCAATAGTATTTCATCGCGACGCAATTTCTTTGTTAATTAGTCAATGTGAGGGAGCGAGAGATGCATCAAAGACGGAATAGTGCTTCGGAAAGGAGATACTCGTATCCCAAAAGAAAACCCTGTCGTTTCCATAGAAAAGTTACTCGATTTAAAAGGGGATGTCATAGAACCCATAGTATTTCATAGCGACGCAATTTCTGTGTTAATTCGCCAATGTGAGGAAGCGAGGGATGCAGTACAGAAGGAATAGTGCATCGGAAAGGCGATAGTCGTATCCCAAAAGAAAATCCCGTCGTTTCCATAGAAACGTTACTCGATTTAGAAGGAGAAGTCATTGAACACATAGTATTCCATAGCGATGCAATTTCTGTGATAATTCGTCAATGTGAGGGAGCCAGGGAGGCAGTAAAGAAGGAATAGTGCATCGGAAAGGAGAAACTCGTACACCAAAACAAAATCCTTTCGTTTCAATAGAAACGTTACTCGATTTAGAAGGAGAAGTCATAGAACCTATAGTATTTCATAGCGTCGCAATTTCGGCGTTAATTCGTCAATGTGAGGGAGCGAGAGATGCAGTAAAGAAGGAGTCGTGCATCGGAAATGAGATACTCATATCCCAAAAGAAAGTCCTGTCGTTTCCATAGAAACGTTACTCGATTTAGAAGGAGAAGTAACAGAACCCATACTATTTCATAGCGACGTAATTTCTGTGTTCATTCGTCAATGTGAGGGTGCGAGGGATGCAGTAAAGAAGGAATAGTCCATCGGAAAGGAGATACTCGTATCCCAAAAGAAAATCCTGTCGTTTCCATAGAAACGTTACTCGATTTAGGAGGAGAAGTCATAGAACCTATAGTATTTCATAGCGACGCAATTTCCGCGTTAATTCGTCAATGTGAGGGAGCGAGGGATGCAGTAAAGAAGGAATAGTGCATCGGAAAGGAGATACACGTATCCCAAAAGAAAATCCTGTCGTTTCCATAAAAACGTTACTCGATTTGAAAGGACAATTTATAGAACACATAGTATTTCACAGCGCGAAATTTCTGTGCTCATTCATCAATGTGAGGAAGCGAGGGATGCAGTAAAGATCTAATAGTGCATCGGAAAGGAGATACTCGCATCCCAAAAGATAATCCTGTCGTTTCCATAGAAACGTTACTCGATGTAAAAGTAGAAGTCATGGAAGCCATAGTATTTCATAGCGACTCAATTTCTGTGTTAATTCGTCAATGTGAGGGAGCGAGGGATGCAGTAAAGAAGGAATTGTGCAACGGAAAGGAGATACTCGTACCTCAAAAGAAAATCCTGTCGTTTCCATTGAAACGTTACTCGATTAAGAAGGAGAAGTCATTGAACACATAGTATTTCATAGCGACGCAATTTCTGTGTTAATTCGTCAATGTGAGGGAGCGAGGGGCGCAGTAAAGACGGAATTGTGCATCGGAAAGGAGAGACTCCAATCCCAAAAGAAAATCCTGTCGTTTCCATAGATACGTATCTCGATTTGAAAGGAGAAGTTAAAGAACCCATAGTATTTCACAGCGACGCGATTTCTGTGCTTATTCTTCAATGGGAGGGAGCGAGGTGTGCATTAAAGAATTAGTAGTGCATCGGAAAGGAGATACTCGTATCCCAAAAGGATATCCTGTCGTTTCCATTGAAACGTTACTCGATTTAGACGGAGGTGTTCTAGAACCAATAGTTTTTCATAGCGACGCAATTTCTGTGTTAATTCGTCAATGTGAGGGAGCGAGGGATGCAGTAAAGAAGGAATAGTCCATCGGAAAGGAGATACTCGTATCCCAAAAGGAAATCCTGTCGTTTCCATAGAAACGTTACTCGATTTAGAAGGAGAAGTCATAGAACCCATAGTATTTCATAGCGACGCAATTTCCGCGTTAATTCGTCAATGTGAGGGAGCGAGGGATGCAGTAAAGAAGGAATAGTGCATCGGAAAGGATTTACACGTATCCCAAAAGAAAATCCTGTCGTTTCCATAGAAACGTTACTCGATTTGAAAGGACAATTTATAGAACACATAGTATTTCACAGCGCGCAATTTCTGTGCTTATTCATCAATGTGAGGAAGCGAGGGATGCAGTAAAGAACTATTAGTGCATCGGAAAGGTGATACTCGTATCCCAAAAGGTAATCCTGTCGTTTCCATAGAAACGTTGCTCGATGTAAAAGGAGAAGTCATGGAACCCATAGTATCTCATAGCGACGCAATTTCTGTGTTCATTCGTCAATGTGAGGGTGCGAGGGATGCAGTAAAGAAGGAATAGTCCATCGGAAAGGAGATACTCGTATCCCAAAAGAAAATCCTGTCGTTTCCATAGAAACGTTACTCGATTTAGATGGAGAAGTCATAGAACACATATTTTACCATAGCGTCACAATACCTGTGTTAATTCATCAATGTGAGGGAGCCAGGGATGCAGTAAAGAAGGAATAGCGCATCGGAAAGGAGATACACGTATCCCGAAAGAAAAACCTGTCGTTTCCATAGAAACGTTTCTCGATATAGAAGGAGAAGTCATAGAACCCATAGTAATTCATAGCGACGCAATATCTGTGTTAATTCGTCAATCTGAGGGAGCGAATGATGCAGTGAAGAAGGACTAGTGCATCGGAAAGGAGATAGACGTATCCCAAAAGAAAATCCTGTCGTTTCCTTAGAAACATTACTCGATTTAGAAGGAGAAGTCATAGAACACATAGTATTCCATGGAGTCGCAATTTCTGTGTTAATTCGTGAATGTGAGGGAGCTAAGGATGCAGTAAAGAAGGACTAGTGCATCGGAACGGAGATACACGTATCCCGAAAGAAAAACCTGTCGTTTCCATAGAAACGTTTCTCGATATAGAAGGAGAAGTCATAGAACCCATAGTAATTCATAGCGACGCATTATATGTGTTAATTCGTCAATCTGAGGGAGCGAATGATGCAGTAAAGAAGGAATAGTGCAGCGGAGTGGAGATACTCGTATTCCAAAAGAAAATCCATTTGTTTCCATTGAAACGTTACTCGATTTAGAAGGAGATGGCCTAGAACCAATGGTATTTAAGAGCGACGCAATTTCTGAGTTAATTTGTCAATGTTAGGGAGCAAGGGATACAGTTAAGAGGGAATAGCGCATCGGAAAGGAGATTCTCGTATCCCATAAGAAAATCCTGTCGTTTCGTTAGAAACGTTACTCGATTTAGAAGGAGAAGTCATAGAACACATAGTACTCCATGGAGTCGCAATTTCTGTGTTAATTCGTGAATGTGAGGGGGCCAGGGATGCAGTAAAGAAAGACTAGTGCATCGGAAAGGAGATCGACGTATCCCAAAAGATAATCCTGTCGTTAGCATAGGAACGTTACTCGATTTGGAAGGAGAAGTCATAGAACCCATAGTATTTCATAGCGACGCAATTTCTGTGTTAATTCGTCAATGTGAGGTAGCGAGGGAATCATTAAAGAAGGAATAGTGCATCGGAAAGGAGATACTCGTATCCCAAGTGAATAACCTGTCGTTTCATTAGAAACGTTACTCGATTTAGAAGGAGCAGTTATAGAACACATAGTATTTCATAGCGACGCAATTTCAGTGTTAATTAGTGAATGTGAGGGATCGAGGGATGCAGTAGAGGAGGAATGGTGCATCGGAAAGGACATACTCGTATCCCAACAGCAAATTCTGTCGTTTCCATAGAAACGTGACTCGATTTTTAAGGACAAGTCATAGAACCCATAGTATTTCATACTGACGCAATTTCTGTGTTAATTCGTCAATGTGAGAGAGCGAGGGCTGCAGGATAGAGGTAATAATGCATCGGAAAGGAGATACTCGTATCCAAAACGAAAATCCTGTCGTTTCCATAGAAACGTTACTCGACTTAGAAGGAGAAGTCATAGAACACATAGTATTTCATAGCGACGCAATTTCTGTGTTAATTCGTCAATGTGAGGGAGCGTGTGATGCAGGATAGAAGGAATAGTGCATCGGAAAGGAGATACTCGTATCCCAAACGAAAATCCAGTCGTTTCCATAGAAACGTTACTCGATTTAGATGGAGAAGTCATAGAACACATATTTTACCATAGCGTCACAATACCTGTGTTAATTCGTCAATGTGAGGGAGCCAGGGATGCAGTAAAGAACTAATAGCGCATCGGAAAGGAGATAGACGTATCCCAAAAGAAATTCCTGTCGTTTCCTTAGAAACGTTACTCGATTTAGAAGGAGAAGTCATAGAACACATAGTATTCCATGGAGTCGCAATTTCTGTGTTAATTCGTGAATGTGAGGGAGCCAAGGATGCAGTAAAGAAGGACTAGTGCATCGGAAAGGAGATAGACGTATCCCAAAAGAAAATCCTGTCGTTACCATAGAAACGTTACTCGATTTGGAAGGATATGTCATAGAACCCATAGTATTTCATAGCGACGCAATTTTTGTGTTAATTCGTCAATGTGAGGTAGCGAGGGATGCATTAAAGAAGGAATAGTGCATCGGAAAGGAGATACTCGTATCCCAAAAGAAAATCCTGTCGTTACCATAGAAACGTCACTCGATTCAGAAGGAAAAGTCATAGAACCCGTAGTAATTCCTAGAGAGGCAATTTCTGAGTTAATTCGTCAATGTGAGGGAGCGAGGGATGAAGTAAAGAATGAATAGTGCATCGGGAAGGAGATAGTTGTATCCCGAAACGAAATCCTGTCGTTTAGATAGAATTGTTTCTCGTTTTTGAAGGAGAAGTTATAGAACCCATAGTATTACATGGCGACGCAATTTCTCTGCTTATTCGTCAATGTGAGGGAGCGAGGGATGCAGTAAGGAACTAATTGTGCATCGGAAAGGAGGTACTTGTAACATAAAAGAAAATCCTGTCGTTTCCATAGAAACGTTACTCAATTTAGAAGGAGAAGTCATGGAACACATAGTATTTCATAGCGACGCAATTTCTGTGTTAATTCGTCAATGTGAGTAAGCGAGGGATGCAGCAAAGAGGGAATAGTGCATCGGAAAGGAGATACTCGTATCCCAAAAGAAAATCCTGTCGTTTCAATAGAAACGTTACTCGATTTAGAAAGGGAAGTTATAGAACCCATAGTATTTCGTAGCGACGCAATCTCTGTGTTAATTCGTCAATGTGAGCTAGCGAGGAATGCAATAAAGAATGGATAGTCCATCGGAAAGGAGGTACTCGGATCCGATAAGCAAATCCTGTCCTTTCCATAGAATCGATATTCGATTTAGATGGAGAAGTCATAGAGCACGTAGTATTCCATAGCGTCGCAATTTCTGTGTTAATTCGTCAATGTGATGGAGCCAGGGATGGAGTAAGGAAGGAATAGTGCATCGGAAAGGAGATAGTCGTATCCCATGGAAAATCTTGTCGTTTCCATAGAGACGTTACTCGATTTAGAAGGAGAAGTCATAGAATCCATACGATTTCATAGCGACGCTTTTTTTGTGCTTATTCGTCAATGTTAGGGAACGAGGCAATCAGTAAAGTTGGAATAGTGCATCGGTAAGGAGATACTCGTATCCCAAAAGAAAATTCTGTGGTTTCCATAGAAACGTTACTCGATTTAGAAGGAGAAGTCATAGATCCCATAGTATTTCATAGAGACGCAATTTCATTGTTTATTCGTCAATGTGAGGGAGCTAGGGATGCAGTAAAGAAGGTATAGTGCATCGGAAAGGAGAGACTCGTATACCAATGAATAACCTGTTGTTTCAATAGAAACGTTACTCGATTTAGAAGGAGAAGTCATAGAACACATAGTATTTCATAGCGACGCCATTTCTGTGTTAATTCGTCAGTCTGAGGGAGCGAGGTATGCAGTAAAGAAGGAATAGTGCAGCGGAGTGGAGATACTCGTATCCCAAAAGAAAATCCTTTTGTTTCCGTTGAAACGTTACTCGATTTAGAGGGAGATGTCATAGAACCAATGGTATTTCAGAGCGACACAATTTCTGAGTTAATTTGTCAATGTGAGGGAGCAAGGGATACAGTTAAGAGGGAATAGTGCATCGGAAGGGAGATTCTCGTATCCCATAAGAAAATCCTGTCGTTTCCTTAGAAACGTTACTCGATTTAGAAGGAGAAGCCATAGAACACGTAGTATTCAGTGGAGTCGCAATTTCTGTGTTATTTCGGGAATGTGAGGGAGCCAGGGATACAGTAAAGAAGGACTAGTGCATCGGAAAGGAGATAGACGTATCCCAAAAGATAATCTTATCGTTTCCATAGGAATGTTGCTCGATTTAGAAGGAGAAGTGATAGAACACATAGTATTTCATAGCGACGCAATTTCTGTGTTAATTCGGCAATGTGAGGTAGCGAGGGATGCATTAACGAAGGAATAGTGCATCGGAAAGGAGATACTCGTATCCCAAAAGAAAATCCTGTCGTTACCATAGAAACGTTACTCGATTTAGGGGGAGAAATCATAGAACCCATAGTATTTCATAGCGACTCAATTTCTGTATTAATTCGTCAATGTGAGGGAGCGAGGGAGGCAGTAAAGAAGGAATAGTGCATCGGAAAGTAGATACTCGTATCCCAAAAGAAAATCCAGTCGTCTCCATGGAAACGTTACTCGATTTAGAAGGAGAAGTCATAGAACCCGTAGTAATTCCTAGAGAGGCAATATCTGTGTTAATTCGTCAATGTGAGGGAGCGAGAGATGAAGTAAAGAAGGAATAGTGCATCGGAAAGGAGATAGTTGTATCCCGAAACGAAATCCTGTCGTTTCCATAGAATTGTTACTCGATTTAGAAGGAGAAGTTATAGAACCCATAGTATTACATGGCGACGCAATTTCTCTGCTTATTCGTCAATGTGAGGGAGCGAGGGATGCAGTAAAGAACTAATATTGCATCGGAGAGGAGGTAGTCGTATCATAAAAGAAAATCCTGTCGTTCCCATAGAAACGTTACTCGATTTAGAAGGAGAAGTCATGGAACACATAGTATTTCATTGCGACGCAATTTCTGTGTTAATTCGTCAATGTGTGGGAGCGAGAGATGCAGTAAAGAGGGAATAGTGCATCGGAAAGGAGATTCTCGTATACCAGTATACCAAAAGAAAATCCTGTCGTTTCCATAGAAACGTTACTCGATTTAGAAGGAGAAGTCATGGAACACATAGTATTTCATAGCTACGCAATTTCTGTGTTAATTCGTCAATGTGAGTGAGCGAGAGATGCAGTAAAGAGGGAATAGTGCATCGGAAAAGAGATACTCGTATCCCAAAAGAAAATTCTGTCGTTTCAATAGAAACGTTACTCGATTTAGATAGAGAAGTAATAGAACCCATAGTATTTCATAGCGACGCAATTTCAGTGTTAATTCGTGAATGTGAGGGATCGAGGGATGCAGTAGAGGAGGAATAGTGCATCGGATAGGAGATACTCGTATCCCAAAAGAAAATTCTGTCGTTTCCATAGAAACGTAACTCGATTTTTAAGGAGAAATCAAGGAGCCCATAGTATTTCATAGCGACGCAAAATCTATGTTAATTCAACAATGTGAAGGAGCGAGGGATGCAGTAAAGAAGGAATAGTGCATCGGAAAGGAGATACTCGTATCCCAAAAGAAAATCCTGTCGTTACCATGGAAACGTTACTCGATTTAGAGGGAGAAATCACAGAACCCATAGTATTTCATAGCGACAGTTTAACTGTGTTAATTCGTCAATGTGAGGGAGCGAGGGATGCAGTAAAGAAGGAATAGTGCATCGGAAAGGAGATACTCGTGTCCCAAAAGAAAATCCAGTCGTCTCCATGGAAACGTTACTCGATTTAGAAGGAGATGTCATTGAACCCGTAGTAATTCCTAGAGAGGCAATTTCTGTGTTAATTCATCAATGTGAGGGAGCGAGGGATGAAGTAAAGAAGGAATAGTGCATCGGAAAGGAGATAGTTGTATCCCGAAACGAAATCCTGTCGGTTCCATAGAATTGTTACACGATTTAGAAGGAGAAGTTATAGAACCCATAGTATGACATGGCGACGCAATTTCTCTGCTTATTCGTCAATGTGAGGGAGCGAGGGATGCAGTAAAGAACTAATAGTGCATCGGAAAGGAGGTACTCGTAAACATAAAAGAAAATCCTGTCGTTTCCATAGAAACGTTACTCGATTTGGAATGAGAAGTCATGGAACCCATAGTATTTCATAGCGACGCAATTTCTGTGTTAATTCGTCAATGTGAGTGAGCGCGAGATGCAGTAACGAGGGAATAGTGCATCGGAAAGGAGATACTCGTATCCCATAAGAAAATCCTGTCTTTTCAATAGAAACGTTACTCGATTTAGAAAGAGAAGTTATAGAACCCATAGTATTTCATAGGGACGCAATCTCTGTGTTAATTCGCCAATGTGATGGTGCGAGGGATGCAATAAAGAAGGAATAGTGCATCGGAAAGGAGAAACTCGGATCCAATAAGAAAATCCTGTCCTTTCCATACAATCGATATTCGATTTAGAAGGAGATGTCATAGAGCACATAGTATTCCATAGCGTCGCAATTTCTGTGTTAATTCGTCAATGTGATGGAGACAGGGATGGAGTCAGGAAGGAATAGTGCATCGGAAAGGAGATAGTCGTATCCCAAAAGAAAATCCTGTCGTTTCCATAGAAACGTTACTCGATTTAGAAGGAGAAGCCATAGAACCCATAGTATTTCATAGAGACGCAATTTCATTGTTAATTCGTCAGTGTGAGGGAGCGAGGGATGCAGTAAAGAAGGTATAGTGCATCGGAAAGGAGATACTCGTATCCCAAAAGAATAACCTGTCGTTTCAATAGAAACGTTACTCGATTTAGAAGGAGCAGTTATAGAACACATAGTATTTCATAGCGACGCAATTTTAGTGTTAATTCGTGAATGTGAGGGATCGAGGGATGCCGTAGAGGAGGAATAGTGCATCGGAAAGGAGATACTCGTATCCCAAAAGAAAATTCTGTCGTTTCCATAGAAACGTAACTCGATTTTTAAGGAGAAATCATAGAACCCATAGTATTTCATAGCGACGCAAATTCTATGTTAATTCAACAATGTGAATGAGCGAGGGATGCAGTAAAGAGGGAATAGTTCATCGGAAAGGAGATACTCGTATCCCATGAGAAAATCCTGTCGTTTCCTTAGAAACGTTACTCGATTTAGAAGGAGAAGTCATAGAACACATAGTATTGCATGGAGTCGCAATTACTGTGTTTATTCGTGAATGTGAGGGAGCCAGGGATGCAGTAAAGAAGGACTAGTGCATAGGAAAGGAGATAGACGTATCCCAAAAGAAAAACCTGTCGTTTCCATGGAAACGTTACTCGATTTAGAAGGAGAAGTCATAGAACACATATTATACCATAGCGTCACAATATCTGTGTTAATTCGTCAATGTGAGGGAGCCAGGGATGCAGTAAAGAAGGAATAGCGCATCGGAAAGGAGATACTCGTATCCCGAAAGAAAAACCTGTCGTTTCCATAGAAACGTATCTCGATATAGAAGGAGAAGTCATAGAACCCATAGTAATTCATAGCGACGCAATATCTGTGTTAATTCGTCAATCTGAGGGAGCGAGGGATGCAGTAAAGAAGGAATAGTGCAACGGAGTGGAGATACTCGTATCCCAAAAGAAAATACTACGGTATGTTGATGATTTTCATTTATGGACCGTCTGACAGCAACTGAATAAAACACAATTTTAGTGCCATACGCGTTTCGCCTTTATTTTCTGCAAGGCATCATCAGTGGCCTGTAATATGTACATATGTTAGCTATTTCTTTACATTTTTTGTCACTGTGCCTATAGGTTATAAACAGTTCTGGTGGTTGGTATTTCCTATTAAGTAGTAATGTTTTGAACTGTACTTACAGGTTGCGTAGACAGTTTCTTACATATTACGCTCCTGTTGCATTTTTGGGCTTGTTCTTCTTCCTATGAGCGCCAATTTGCTGTTCTTTCTGCATTCCACAGCTCTATGCACTGAACGCTTTTTTTAATGCAATGTTTTGGTTTCTGTTGCCGACTGTCAAATGTTTTTGCCAAAGATCGAATATTACTGCCAAACTTAAGAGTGTAACTATCGAAGTATCAGTGGTCTGTTCGTGTATGCATTTGTGTGTGCGCTTGTGTGTGTGTGTGTGTGTGTGTGTGTGTGTGTGTTTTTGGTGTCATATTATTTTATTTTATTTTATTGTATTTAATTATTTATTTTTGTTTATGTCCTGTGTATGTGTGTGTGTGTTTTGGTGTGATATATATATATATATATATATATATATATATATATATATATATATATATATATATATATATATTTGTGCTGTGTATGTGTGTCTGTCTGTATTTTGGTGTTATATACTTTTTTTTATGTCATCATTTCCTTTAATCTGTGTAACATGTGCCTTAGTGCTGCAAATTTCTGGCTTTGGGGGTGGTTGGATGTGGAATGTATTATTGTGTCCGTGGCTGTTGGTTTTCTAAAGATGTTAAATGTATGTTTTCCATTTTCTTTTTTAATTGTAATGTCAAGAAAATTTATTTGATTTTCTTTTTCTTTTTCAAGTGTGAATTTTATGTTCTTATGAGCTTTGGTTATTTCTGAATGGAGTTCATCTATTTTTTCACTTGGCTCGTCTACCAAACATGTTACATAGATTAAACAGAATCCCACTCAGTAAGAGAAACTATGAACAAGAAATGAACACGATCATACAAATAGCTAGGAACAACGGGTGTGACACACATGTGGTACACAGGCTCAATCAAAAAATAAAAACACAAATAAAAAACAAACACAACATTTCCACAATACAAAAGAACTCACAAACTGAAAACTAACAAACACACTCAACAAACACACACAATGACAACACCACACAGAAAAGAACCAGATGGTACACCAAGACCTACACACATAAACTAACACACAGAGTTGCAAACATCCTAAAGAGACAGGGCTTCAAAATAGCATATAAGCCTGGGCAAACCCTTCAATCACACCTAAGCCAGCCAGCTACCAAGAGGGACAAATTCCAACAATCAGGAATATATAAACTTGAATGTCAAAGTCGTGATGCAGTATACATAGGCATGACATGCAGGAATTTTGAAACAAGGTACAAAGAACATATCAGATGTTGGAAGTATGAAACAAACCATTCCACATTTGCAGAGCATTTAAAACACTACAACCATCATCCTACAAACATGGAACAAGAAATGAAAATAATGAGAATAAGCAACCATGACAAACATCTTATACAAATGCAAGAGAACTTCCACATCCAGAAAGCCATAGCAGAAAACAAACATGTGATAAATGAACAAACACACATCAGCACAGGCTCCTTACTACACTTAATAAAGGAAATGATGACATAAAAAAAGTATATAACACCAAAATACACACACACACACACACACACACACACACACACACACCTTCCCAAAAAAAAAAAAAAAAAAAAAAAAAAAAAATTGCATAACACCAAAATACAGACAGACACACATACACAGCACAAATATATATATATATATATATATATATATCACACCAAAACACACACACACATACACAGGACATAAACAAAAATAAATAATTGAATACAATAAAATAAAATAATATGACACCAAAACACACACACACACACACACACACACACACACACACACACACAAGCGCACACACAAATGCATACACGAACAGACCACTGATACTTCGATAGTTACACTCGTAAGTTTGGCAGTAATATTCGATCTTTGGCAAAAACATTTGACAGTCGGCAACAGAAACCAAAACATTGCATTAAAAAAAGCGTTCAGTGCATAGTGCTGTGGAATGCAGAAAAAACAGCAAATTGGCGCTCATAGGAAGAAGAACAAGACCAAAAATGCAACAGGAGCGTAATATGTAAGAAACTGTCTACGCAACCTGTAAGTACAGTTCAAAACATTACTACTTAATAGGAAATACCAACCACCAGAACTGTTTATAACCTACAGGCACAGTGACAAAAAATGTAAATAAAATAGCTAACATATGTACATATTACAGGCCACTGATGATGCCTTGCAGAAAATAAAGGCGAAACGCGTATGGCACTAAAATTGTGTTTTATTCAGTTGCTGTCAGACGGTCCATAAGTGAATATCATCAACATACCGTAGTATTACGCGCAAATGAGGAGGACAGGACCAAAAAATTGAAGATGTCAAAAGAAAATCCTTTGGTTTCCATTGAAACGTTACTCGATTTAGAAGGAGATGTCATAGAACCAATGGTATTTTAGAGCGACGCAATTTCTGAGTTAATTTGTCAATGTGAGGGAGCAAGGGATACAGTTAAGAGGGAATAGTGCATCGGAAAGGAGATTCTCGTATCCCATAAGACAATCCTGTCGTTTCCTTAGAAACGTTACTCGATTTAGAAGGAGAAGTCATAGAACACATAGTATTCCATGGAGTCGCAATTTCTGTGTTAATTCGTGAATGTGAGGGAGCGAGGGATGAAGTAAAGAAGGAATAGTGCATCGGAAAGGAGATAGTTGTATCACGAAACGAAATCCTGTCGGTTCCATAGAATTGTTACACGATTTAGAAGGAGAAGTTATAGAACCCATAGTATGACATGGCGACGCAATTTCTCTGCTTATTCGTCAATGTGAGGGAGCGAGGGATGCAGTAAAGAACTAATAGTGCATCGGAAAGGAGGTACTCGTAACATAAAAGAAAATCCTGTCGTTTCCATAGAAACGTTACTCGATTTAGAATGAGAAGTCATGGAACCCATAGTATTTCATAGCGACGCAATTTCTGTGTTAATTCGTCAATGTGAGTGAGCGCGAGATGCAGTAACGAGGGAATAGTGCATCGGAAAGGAGATACTCGTATCCCATAAGAAAATCCTGTCTTTTCAATAGAAACGTTACTCGATTTAGAAAGAGAAGTTATAGAACCCATAGTATTTCATAGGGACGCAATCTCTGTGTTAATTCGCCAATGTGATGGTGCGAGGGATGCAATAAAGAAGGAATAGTGCATCGGAAAGGAGAAACTCGGATCCAATAAGAAAATCCTGTCCTTTCCATAGAATCGATATTCGATTTAGAAGGAGATGTCATAGAGCACATAGTATTCCATAGCGTCGCAATTTCTGTGTTAATTCGTCAATGTGATGGATTTTTAAGGAGAAATCATAGAACCCATAGTATTTCATAGCGACGCAAATTCTATGTTAATTCAGCAATGTGAAGGAGCGAGGGATGCAGTAAAGAGGGAATAGTTCATCGGAAAGGAGATACTCGTATCCCATGAGAAAATCCTGTCGTTTCCTTAGAAACGTTACTCGATTTAGAAGGAGAAATCATAGAACACATAGTATTGCATGGAGTCGCAATTACTGTGTTTATTCGTGAATGTGAGGGAGCCAGGGATGCAGTAATGAAGGACTAGTGCATAGGAAAGGAGATAGACGTATCCCAAAAGAAAATCCTGTCGTTTCCATGGAAACGTTACTCGATTTAGAAGGAGAAGTCATAGAACACATATTATACCATAGCGTCACAATATCTGTGTTAATTCGTCAATGTGAGGGAGCCAGGGATGCAGTAAAGAAGGAATAGCGCATCGGAAAGGAGATACTCGTATCCCGAAAGAAAAACCTGTCGTTTCCATAGAAACGTATCTCGATATAGAAGGAGAAGTCATAGAACCCATAGTAATTCATAGCGACGCAATATCTGTGTTAATTCGTCAATCTGAGGGAGCGAGGGATGCAGTAAAGAAGGAATAGTGCAACGGAGTGGAGATACTCGTATCCCAAAAGAAAATACTACGGTATGTTGATGATTTTCACTTATGGACCGTCTGACAGCAACTGAATAAAACACAATTTTAGTGCCATACGCGTTTCGCCTTTATTTTCTGCAAGGCATCATCAGTTGCCTGTAATATGTACCTATGTTAGCTATTTTATTTACATTTTTTGTCACTGTGCCTATAGGTTATAAACAGTTCTGGTGTTTGGTATTTCCTATTAAGTAGTAATGTTTTGAACTGTACTTACAGGTTGCGTAGACAGTTTCTTACATATTACGCTCCTGTTGAATTTTTGGGCTTGTTCTTCTTCCTATGAGCGCCAATTTGCTGTTCTTTCTGCATTCCACAGCTCTATGCACTGAACGCTTTTTTTAATGCAATGTTTTGGTTTCTGTTGCCGACTGTCAAATGTTTTTGCCAATGATCGAATATTACTGCCAAACTTACGAGTGTAACTATCGAAGTATCAGTGGTCTGTTCGTGTATGCATTTGTGTGTGCGCTTGTGTGTGTGTGTGTGTGTGTGTGTGTGTGTGTGTGTGTGTGTGTGTGTTTTTTGGTGTCATATTATTTTATTTTATTTTATTGTATTTAATTATTTATTTTTGTTTATGTCCTGTGTATGTGTGTGTGTGTTTTGGTGTGATATATATATATATATATATATATATATATATATATATATATATATATATATATTTGTGCTGTGTATGTGTGTCTGTCTGTATTTTGGTGTTATGCAATTTTTTTTATTTTTTTTTTTTGGGAGGGTTTGTGTGTGTGTGTGTGTGTGTGTGTGTGTGTGTGTGTGTGTGTGTGTGTGTATTTTGGTGTTATATACTTTTTTTTATGTCATCATTTCCTTTATGTAGTGTAGTAAGGAGCCTGTGCTGATGTGTGTTTGTTCATTTATCACATGTTTGTTTTCTGCTATGGCTTTCTGGATGTGGAAGTTCTCTTGCATTTGTATAAGATGTTTGTCATGGTTGCTTATTCTCATTATTTTCATTTCTTGTTCCATGTTTGTAGGATGATGGTTGTAGTGTTTTAAATGCTCTGCAAATGTGGAATGGTTTGTTTCATACTTCCAACATCTGATATGTTCTTTGTACCTTGTTTCAAAATTCCTGCATGTCATGCCTATGTATACTGCATCACAACTTTGACATTCAAATTTAAATATTCCTGATTGTTGGAATTTGTCCCTCTTGGTAGCTGGCTGGCTTAGGTGTGATTGAAGGAAAGAACCAGATGGTACACCAAGACCTACACACATAAACTAACACACAGAGTTGCAAACATCCTAAAGAGACAGGGCTTCAAAATAGCATATAAGCCTGGGCAAACCCTTCAATCACACCTAAGCCAGCCAGCTACCAAGAGGGACAAATTCCAACAATCAGGAATATATAAACTTGAATGTCAAAGTTGTGATGCAGTATACATAGGCATGACATGCAGGAATTTTGAAACAAGGTACAAAGAACATATCAGATGTTGGAAGTATGAAACAAACCATTCCACATTTGCAGAGCATTTAAAACACTACAACCATCATCCTACAAACATGGAACAAGAAATGAAAATAATGAGAATAAGCAACCATGACAAACATCTTATACAAATGCAAGAGAACTTCCACATCCAGAAAGCCATAGCAGAAAACAAACATGTGATAAATGAACAAACACACATCAGCACAGGCTCCTTACTACACTTAATAAAGGAAATGATGACATAAAAAAAAGTATATAACACCAAAATACACACACACACACACACACACACACACACACACACACCTTCCCAAAAAAAAAAAAAAAAAAAAAAAAAAAAATTGCATAACACCAAAATACAGACAGACACACATACACAGCACAAATATATATATATATATATATATATCACACCAAAACACACACACACATACACAGGACATAAACAAAAATAAATAATTGAATACAATAAAATAAAATAATATGACACCAAAACACACACACACACACACACACACACACACACACACACACACAAGCGCACACACAAATGCATACACGAACAGACCACTGATACTTCGATAGTTACACTCGTAAGTTTGGCAGTAATATTCGATCTTTGGCAAAAACATTTGACAGTCGGCAACAGAAACCAAAACATTGCATTAAAAAAAGCGTTCAGTGCATAGTGCTGTGGAATGCAGAAAAAACAGCAAATTGGCGCTCATAGGAAGAAGAACAAGACCAAAAATGCAACAGGAGCGTAATATGTAAGAAACTGTCTACGCAACCTGTAAGTACAGTTCAAAACATTACTACTTAATAGGAAATACCAACCACCAGAACTGTTTATAACCTACAGGCACAGTGACAAAAAATGTAAATAAAATAGCTAACATATGTACATATTACAGGCCACTGATGATGCCTTGCAGAAAATAAAGGCGAAACGCGTATGGCACTAAAATTGTGTTTTATTCAGTTGCTGTCAGACGGTCCATAAGTGAATATCATCAACATACCGTAGTATTACGCGCAAATGAGGAGGACAGGACCAAAAAATTGAAGATGTCAAAAGAAAATCCTTTGGTTTCCATTGAAACGTTACTCGATTTAGAAGGAGATGTCATAGAACCAATGGTATTTTAGAGCGACGCAATTTCTGAGTTAATTTGTCAATGTGAGGGAGCAAGGGATACAGTTAAGAGGGAATAGTGCATCGGAAAGGAGATTCTCGTATCCCATAAGACAATCCTGTCGTTTCCTTAGAAACGTTACTCGATTTAGAAGGAGAAGTCATAGAACACATAGTATTCCATGGAGTCGCAATTTCTGTGTTAATTCGTGAATGTGAGGGAGCCAGGGATGCAGTAAAGAAGGACTAGTGCATCGGAAAGGAGATAGACGTATCCCAAAAGATAATCCTGTCGTTTCCATAAAAACGTTACTCGATTTAGAAGGAGAAGTCATAGAACACATAGTATTTCATAGCGACGCAATTTATGTGTTAATTCGTCAATGTGAGGGAGCGAGCGATTCAGTAGAGGAGGAATAGTGCTTCGGAAAGGAGATACTCGGAATCGACAAGAAAATCCTGTCCTTTCCATAGAATCGATATTCGATTTAGAAGGAGAAGTCGTAGAGCACATAGTATTCCATAGCGTCGCAATTTCTGTGTTAATTCGTCGATGTGATGGAGCCATGGATGGAGTCAGAAAGGGATAGTGCATCGGAAAGGAGATAGTCTTATTCCAAAAGAAAATCCTGTCGTTTCCATAGAAACGTTACTCGATTTAGAAGGAGAAGTCATAGAACACATAGTATTCCATGGAGTCGCAATTACTGTGTTAATTCGTGAATGTGAGGTAGCCAGGGATGCAGTAAAGATGGACTAGTGCATAGGAAAGGAGATAGACGTATCCCAAAAGAAAATCCTGTCGTTTCCATAGAAACGTAACTCGATTTAAGAGGGAAGTTATAGAACTCATAGTATTTCATACTGACGCAATTTCTGTGTTAATTCGTCAATGTGAGGGAGCGAGGGATGCGGGATAGAAGGAATAGTGCATCGGAAAGGTGATACTCGTACACCAGTATACCAAAAGAAAATCCTGTCGTTTCCATAGAAACGTTACTCGATTTAGAAGGAGAAGTCATAGAACCCATGGGATTTCATAGCGACGCATTTTCTGTGCTTATTCGTCAATGTTAGGGAACGAGGCAATCAGTAAAGTAGGAATAGTGCATCGGTAAGGACATACTCGTATCTCAAAGTAATATCCTGTCGTTTCCATTGAAACGTTGCTCGATTGAGAATGAGAAGTCATAGAACACATAGTATTTCATAGAGACGCAATTTCATTGTTAATTCGTCAATGTGAGGGATCGAGGGATGCAGTAGAGGAGGAATAGTGCATCGGAAAGGAGATACTCGTATCCCAAAAGAATATTCTGTCGTTTCCATAGAAACGTAACTCGATTTTTAGGAGAAATCATAGAACCCATAGTATTTCATAGCGTCGCAATTTCTGTGTTAATTCGTCGATGTGATGGAGCCATGGATGGAGTCAGAAAGGGATAGTGCATCGGAAAGGAGATAGTCGTATTCCAAAAGACAATCCTGTCGTTTCCATAGAAACGTTACTTGATTTAGAAGGAGAAGTCATAGAACCCATAGGATTTCATAGCGACGCATTTTCTGTGCTTATTCGTCAATGTTAGGGAACGAGGCAATCAGTAAAGTAGGAATAGTGCATCGGAAAGGAGATAGTCGTATTCCAAAAGACAATCCTGTCGTTTCCATAGAAACGTTACTTGATTTAGAAGGAGAAGTCATAGAACTCATAGTATTTCATACTGACGCTATTTCTGTGTTAATTCGTCAATGTGAGGGAGCGAGGGATGCAGGATAGAAGGAATAGTGCATCGGAAAGGAGATACTCGTATCCCAAACGAAAATCCTGTCGTTTCCATAGAAACGTAACTTGGTTTTTAAGGAGAAATCATAGAACCCATAGTATTTCATAGCGACGCAAATTCTATGTTAATTCAACATTGTGAAGGAGCGGCGGATGCAGTAAAGAAGGAATAGTGCATCGGAAAGGAGATACTCGTATCCCATGAGAAAATACTGTCGTTTCCATAGAAGCATATCTCGATTTTGAAGGAGAAATCATTGAACCCATAGTATTTCATAGCGACGCAATTTCTGTGTTAATTCAACAATGCGAGGGAGCGAGGGGTGCAGAAAAGAAGCAATAGTGCATCGGAAAGGAGATACTCGTATCCCATAAGAAAATCCTGTCGTTTCCTTAGAAACGTTACTCGATTTAGAAGGGGAAGTCATAGAACACATAGTATTCCATGGAGTCGCAATTTCTGTGTTAATTCGTGAATGTGAGGGAGCCAGGGATGCAGTAAAGAAGGACTGGTGCATCGGAAAGGAGATAGACGTATCCCAAAAGAAAATCCTGTCGTTTCCATTTGAACGTTACTCGATTTAGAAGAAGAAGTCATAGAACACATAGTATTTCATAGCGACGCAATTTATGTGGTAATTCGTCAATGTGAGGGAGCGAGGGATGCAGGATAGAATTAATAGTTCATCGGAAAGGAGATACTCGTATACCAGTATACCAAAAGAAAATCTTGTCGTTTCCATAGAATCGTTACTCGATTTAGAAGGAGAAGTCATTGTTCCCATAGTATTTCATAGCGACGCAATTTCTGTGTTAATTCGTCAATGTGAGGTAGCGAGGGATTCAGTAAAGAAGGAATAGAGCATCGGAAAGCAGATACTTGTATCCCAAAAGAAAATCCAGTCGTCTCCATGGAAACGTTACTCGATTTAGAAGGAGAAGTCATTGAACCCATAGTAATTCCTAGAGACGCAAATTCTGTGTTAATTCGTCAATGTGAGGGAGCGAGGGATGAAGTAAAGAAGGAATAGTGCACCGGAAAGGAGATAGTTGTATCCCGAAACGAAATCCTGTCGTTTCCATAGAAACGTTACTCGATTTAGAAGGAGTAGTTATAGAACCCATAGTATTACATGGCGACGCAATTTCTCTGCTTATTCGTCAATGTGAGGGAGCGAGGGATGCAGTGAAGAACTAATAGTGCATCGGAAAGGAGGTACTCGTATCATAAAAGAAAATCTTGTCGTTTCCATAGAAACGTTACTCGATTAAGAAGGAGAAGTCATGGAACCCATAGTATTTCGTAGCGACGCAATTTCTGTGTTAATTCGTCAATGTGAGTGAGCGAGAGATGCAGTAAAGAGGGAATAGAGCATCGGAAAGGAGATACTCGTGTCCCAAAAGAAAATCCTGCCGTTTCCATAGACACGTTACTCGATTTAGAAAGAGAAGTTATAGAACCAATAGTATTTCATAGCGACTGCAATCTCTGTGTTAATTCGTCAATATGAGGGTGCGAGGGATGCAATAAAGAAGGAATAGTGCATCGGCAAGGAGATACTCGGATCCGATAAGAATATCCTTTCCCTTCCATAGAATTGATATTCGATTTAGAAGGAGATGTCATAGAGCACATAGTATTCCATAGCGTCGCAATTTCTGTGTTGATTCGTCAATGTGATGGAGCCAGGGATGGAGTAAGGAAGGAATACTGCATCGGAAAGGAGATAGTCGTATCCCAAAAGAAAATCATGTCGTTTCCATAGAAAAGTTACTCAATTTAGAAGGAGAAGTCATAGAACCCATAGGATTTCATAGCGACTCATTTTCTGTGCTTATTAGTCAATGTTAGGGAACGAGGCAATCAGTAAAGTGGGAATAGTGCATCGGTAAGGAGATACTCGTATCTCAAAGTAAAATCCTGTCGTTTCCATTGAAACGTTACTCGATTTAGAAGGAGAAGTCATAGAACCCATAGTATTTCATAGAAACGCAATGTCATTGTTAATTCGTCAATGTGAGGGAGCGAGGGATGCAGTAGAGAAGGTATATGCATCGGAAAGGAGATACTCGTATCCCAAAAGAATAACCTGTCGTTTCAATAGAAACGTTACTCGGTTTAGAAAGAGCAGTTATAGAACACATAGTATTTCATAGCGACGCAATTTCTGTGTTAATTCGTGAATGTGAGGGATCGAGGGATGCTGTAGAGGAGGAATAGTGCATCGGAAAGGAGATACTCGTATCCCAAAAGAAAATTCTGTCGTTTCCATAGAAACGTAACTCGATTTTTAAGGAGAAATCATAGAACCCATAGTATTTCATAGCGGCGCAAATTCTATGTTAATTCAACAATGTGGAGGAGCGAGGGATGCAGTAAAGAGGGAATAGTGCATCGGAAAGGAGATACTCGTATCCCATGAGAAAATCCTGTCGTTTCCTTAGTAACGTTACTCGATTTAGAAGGAGAAGTCATAGAACACATAGTATTCCATGGAGTCGCAATTACTGTGTTAATTCATGAATGTGAGGGATGCAGGGATGCAGTAAAGAAGGAGTAGTGCATAGGAAAGGAGATAGACGTATCCCAAAAGAAAATCCTGTCTTCTCCATAGAAACGTAACTCGTTTTAAAAAGATATGTCATAGAACCCATAGTATTTCATACATACGCAATTGCTGTGTTAATTCGTCAATGTGAGGGAGCGAGGGATGCAGGACAGAAGGAATAGTGCATCGGAAAGGAGATACTCGTATCCCAACGGTGATCCTGTCGTTTCCATGGAAACGTTACTCGATCTAGAAGGAGAAGTCATACAACACATATCATACCATAGCGTCACAATATCTGTGTTAATTCGTCAATCTGAGGGAGCGAGAGATGCAGTAAAGAAGGAATAGTGCAGCGGAGTGGAGATACTCGTATCCCAAAAGAAAATCCTTTTGTTTCCATTGAAACGTTACTCGATTTAGAAGGACATGTCATCGAACCAATGGTATTTTAGAGCGACGCAATTTCTGAGTTAATTTGTCGATGTGAGGGAGCAAGGGATACAGTTAAGAGGGAATAGTGCATAGGAAAGGAGATTCTCGTATCCCATAAGAAAATCCTGTCGTTTCCTTAGAAACGTTACTCGATTTAGAAGGAGAAGTCATAGAACACATAGTATATCATAGAGACGCAATTTCTGTGTTAATTCGTCAATGTGAGGGAGCGAGGGATGAAGTAAAGAAGGAATAGTGCACCGGAAAGGAGATACTCGTATCCCAAAAGAATAACCTGTCGTTTCAATAGAAACGTTACTCGATTTAGAAGGAGCAGTTATAGAACACATAGTATTTCATAGCGACGCAATTTCAGTGTTAATTCGTCAATGTGAGGGATCGAGGGATGCAGTAGAGGAGGAATAGTGCATCGGAAAACAGATACTCGTATCCCAAAAGAAAATTCTGTCGTTTCTATAGAAATGTAACTCGAATTTTAAGGAGAAATCATAGAACCCATAGTATTTCATAGCGACGCAAATTCTATGTTAATTCAACAATGTGAGGGAGCGAGGGATGCAGTAAAGAAGGAATAGTGCATCGGAAAGGAGATACTCGTATCCCATGAGAAAATCCTGTCGTTTCCTTATAAACTTTACTCGATTTAGAAGGAGAAGTCATAGAACACATAGTATTCCATGGAGACGCAATTACTGTGTTAATTCGTGAATGTGAGGTAGCCAGGGATGCAGTAAAGACGGACTAGTGCATAGGAAAGGAGATAGACGTATTCCAAAAGAAAATCCTGTCGTTTCCATAGAAACGTAACTCGATTTAAGAGGGAAGTTATAGAACTCATAGTAATTCATACTGACGCAATATCTGTGTTAATTCGTCAATGTGAGGGTGCGAGGGATGCGGGATAGAAGAAATAGTGCATCGGAAAGGTGATACTCGTATACCAGTATACCAAAAGAAAATCCTGTCGTTTCCTTTGAAAAGTTATTCGATTTAGAAGGAGAAGTCATAGAACCCATAGGATTTCATAGCGACGCATTTTCTGTGCTTATTCGTCAATGTTAGGGAACGAGGCAATCAGTAAAGTAGGAATAGTGCATCGGTAAGGAGATACTCGTTTCTCAAAGTAAAATCCTGTCGTTTCCACTGAAACGTTACTCGATTTAGAAGGAGAAGTTATAGAACCCATAATATTACATGGCGACGCAATTTCCCTGCTTATTCGTCAATGTGAGGGAGCGAGGGATGCAGTGAAGAACTAATAGTGCATCGGAAAGGAGGTATTCGTATCATAAAAGCAAATCCTGTCGTTTCCATAGAAACGTTACTCGATTTAGACGGAGAAGTCATGGAACCCATAGTATTTCATAGCGACGCAATTTCTGTGTTAATTCGTCAATGTGAGTGAGCGAGAGATGCAGTAAAGAGGGAATAGTGCATCGGAAAGGAGATACTCGTGTCCCAAAAGAAAATCCGGTCGTTTCCATGGACACGTTACTCGATTTAGAAAGAGAAGTTATAGAACCCATAGTATTTCATAGCGACGCAATCTCTGTGTTAATTCGTCAATATGAGGGTGCGAGGGATGCAATAAAAAAGGAAAAGTGCATCGGAAAGGACATACTCGGATTCGATAAGAAAATCCTTTCCTTTCCATAGAATCTATATTCGATTTAGAAGGAGAAGTCATAGAGCACATAGTAATCCATAGCGTCGCAATTTCTGTGTTAATTCGTCAATGTGATGGAGCCAGTGATGGAGTCAGGAAGGAATAGTGCATCGGAAAGGAGATAGTCTTATCCCAAAAGAAACTCCTGTCGTTTCCATAGAAAAGTTACTAGATTTAGAAGGAGAAGTCATAGAACCCATAGGATTTCATAGCGACGCATTTTCTGTGCTTATTCGTCAATGTTAGGGACGAGGCAATCAGTAAAGTAGGAATAGTGCATCGGAAAGGAGATAGTCGTATCCCAAAAGAAAATCCTGTCGTTTCCATAGAAACGTTACTTGATTTAGAAGGAGAAGTTATGGAACCCATAGTATTTCATAGCGACGCAATTTCTATGTTAATTAAACAATGCGAGGGAGTGAGGGATGCAGTCAAGAAGGAATAGTGCATCGGAAAGGAGATACTCGGATCCCATGAGAAAATCCTGTCGTTTCCTTAGAAACGTTTCTCGATTTAGAAGGAGGAGTCATAGAACACATAGTATTCCATGGAGTCGCAATTAATGTGTTAATTCGTGAATGTGAGGGAGCCAGGGATGCAGTAAAGAAGGACTAGTGCATTGGAAAGGAGATAGACGTATCCCAAAAGAAAGTCCTGTCGTTTTCATAGAAACGTAACTCGTTTTAAAAGGTGAAGTCACAGAACACATATCATACCATAGCGTCACAATATCTGTGTTAATTCGTCAGTGTGAGGGAGCCAGGGATGCAGTACAGAAGGAATAGTGCATCGGAAAGGAGATACTCGTATCCCGAAAGAAAAACCTGTAGTTCCCATAGAAACGTTTCTCAATATAGAAGGAGAAGTCATAGAACCCATAGTAATTCATAGCGACGCAATATCTGTGTTAATTCGTCATTCTGAGGGAGCGACGGAATCAGTAAAGAAGGAATAGCGCAGAGGAGTGGAGATACTCGTAACCCAAAAGAAAATCCTTTTGTTTCCATTGAACGTTACTCGATTTAGAAGGAGATGTCATAGAGCCAATAGTATTTCAGAGCGAGGCAATTTCTGAGTTAATTTGTCAATGTGAGGGAGCAAGGGATACAGTTAAGAGGGAATAGTGCATCGGAATGGAGATACTCGTATCGCAAAAGAAAATCCTGACGTTTCCACAGAAACGTTACTCGATTTAGACGAAGAAGTCATGGAACCCATAGTATTTCATAGCGACGCAATTTCTGTGTTAATTCGTCAATGTGAGGGAGCGAGGGATGCAGGAAAGAAGGAATAGTGCATCGGAAAGGAGAAACTCGTATCCCATAAGAAAATCCTGTCGTTTCCATAGAAATTTTACTCGATTTAGAAGGAGAAGCCATAGAACACATAGTATTCCATCCAGTCGCAATTTCTGTATTAATTCGTCAATGTGAGGGAGCCAGGGATGCAGTAAAGAAGGAATAGTGGATCGGAAAGGAGATACACGTATCACAAAAGAAAATCCTGCCGTTTCCATAGAAACGTTACTCGATTTAGAAGAAGAAGTCATGGAACCCATAGTATTTCATTGCGACGCAATTTCTGTGTTAATTCGTCAAAGTGAGGGAGCGAGGGACGCTTTAAGGAAGGAATAGTGCATCGGAAAGGAGATACTCGTTTCTCAAAAGAAAATCCTGTCCTTTGCATAGAAACGTTACTCGATTTAGAAGGAGAAGTCATAGAACCCATTGGATCTCATAGCGACGCAATGTCTGTGCTTATTCGTCAATGTTTGGGAACGAGGGATGCAGTAAAGTAGGAATAGTGCATCGGAAAGGAGATACTCGTATCCCAAAAGAAAATCCTGTCGTTTCTATAGAAACGTTACTCGATTTAGAAGCAGAAGTCATAGAACACATAGTATTCCATAGAGTCGCAATTTCTGCGTTCATTCGTCAATGTGAGGGAGCCAGGGATGCAGTAAAGAAGGAATAATTCATCGGAAAAGAGATACTCGTATCCCAAAAGAAAATCCTGTCGTATCCATTGAAACGTTACTCGATTTAGATGGAGAAGTCATGGTACCCATAGTATTTCATAGCGACGCCATTTCTGTGTTTATTCGTCAATGTGAGGTAGCGAGGAATGCAGTAAAGAAGGAATAGTGCATGGGAAAGGAGATACTCGGATACCAGTATCCCAAAAGAGAATCATTTCGTTTCCATAGAAACAGTTACTCGATTTAGAAGGAGAAGTCATTGAACCCATAGTGTTTCATAGCGACGCAATTTCTGTTTTAATTCGTCAATGTGAGGTAGCGAGGGATGCAGTAAAGAAGGAATTATGCATCGGAAAGGAGATACTCGTATCCCAAAAGAAAATCCTGTCGTCACCATAGAAACGTTACTCGATTTAGAGGGAGAAATCATAGAACCCATAGTATTTCATAGCGACGCAATTTCTGCGTTAATTCGTCAATGAGAGGGAGCGAGGGATGCAGTAAAGAAGGAATAGTGCATCGGAAAGGAGATACTCGTATACCAAAAGAAAATCCTGTCGTTTCCATAGGAACGTTACTCGATTTAGAAGGAGAAGTCATAGAACACGTAGTATTCCATAGCGACGCAATTTCTGTGTTAATTCGTCAATGTGAGGGATTGAGGGGTGCAGGATAGAAAGAATAGTGCATCGGAAAGGAGTTACTCGTATCCCAAACGAAAATCCTGTCGTTTCCATAGAAACGTTGTTCGATGTAGAAGGAGAAGTCATAGAACACATATTATTCCATAGCGTCGCAATGTCTGTGTTAATTCGTCAATGTGAGGGAGCCAGGGTGTAGTAAAGAAGGAATAGTGCAGCGGATAGGAAATACTCGTATCCCAAAAGAAAAACCTGTTGTTACCATTGAAACGTTACTCAATTTAGAAGGAGATGTCATAGAACCAATGGTATTTCAGAGCGACGCAATTTCTGAGTTAATTTGTCAACGTGAGGGAGCAAGGGATGCAGTTAAGAGGGAAAAGTGCATCGGAATGGAGATACTCGTATCGCAAAAGAAAATCCTGACGTTTCCATAGTAATGTTACTCGATTTAGAAGGAGAAGTCATAGAACCCATAGTATTTTATAGCGACGCCATTTCTGTGTTAATTCGTCAATGTGAGGGAGCGAGGGATGCAGTTAAGGAGGAATGGTGCATCGGAAAGGAGATACTCGTATACCAAAAGAAAATCCTTTCGTTTCCATAGAAACGTTAATCGATTTAGAAGGAGAAGTCATGGAACCCATAGTATTTCATAGCGACGCCATATCTGTGTTAAATCGTCAATGTGAGGTAGCGAGGAATGTAATAAAGAAGGAATAGTGCATAGGAAAGGAGATATTCGTACCCAAAAAGAATTTCCAGTCGTTTCCATGGAAACGTTACACGATTTAGAAGGAGAAGTTATAGAACAGAGTAGTTTATCATGGCGACGCAATTTCTGTGCTTATTCCTCGATGTGAGGGAGCGAGGGATGCAGTAAAGAACTAATAGTGCATCGGAAAAGTGGTACTGGTATCATAAAAGAAAATCCTGTCATTTCCATAGAAACGTTACTCGATTTAGAAGGAGAAGTCATGGAACCCATAGTATTTCATAGCGACGCAATATCTGTGTTAATTCGTCATTGGGAGGGAGCGTGAGATGCAGTAAAGAGGGAATAGTGCATCGGAAAGGAGATACTCGTATCCCAAAAGAAAATCCTGTCGTTCCAATAGAAACGTTACTCGATTTAGAAAGAGAAGTCTTAGCGCACATTGTAAACCATAGCCTCGCTATTTCTGTGTTAATTCGTCAATGTGATGGAGCCAGGGATGCAGTAAGGGAGGAATATTGCATCGGAAAGGAGATAGTCGTATCCCAAAAGAAAATCCTGTCGTTTCCATAGAAACGTTACTCGATTTAGAAAGAGAAATCATAGAACCCATAGGATTTCATAGCGACGCAATTTCTGTGCTTATTCGTCAGTGTGAGGGAACGAGGGATGCAATAATGTAGGAATAGTGCATCGGAAAGGAGATACTCGTATCCCAAAATAAAATACTGTCGTCTGCATAGAAACGCCACTCGATTTAGAAGGAGAAGTCATAGAACCCATAGTATTCCATAGCGACGAAATTTCATTGTTAATTCGTCAATGTGAGGGAGCGAGGGATGCAGTAAAGAAGGAATAGTGCATCGGAAAGGAGATACTCGTATCCCAAAACAATATCCTGTCGTTTCCATAGAAACGTTACTCGATTTAGAAGAAGAAGTAAATGGAACCCATAGTATTTCATTGCGACGCAATTTCTGTGTTAATTCGTCAATGTGAGGGAGCGAGGGATGCTTTAGAGACGGAATAGTGCATCGGAAAGGAGATACTCGTTTCCCAAAAGAAAATCCTGTCCTTTGCATAGAAACGTTACTCGATTTAGAAGGAGAAGTCATAGAACACATAGGATTTCATAGCGACGCAATGTCTGTGCTTATTCGTCAATGTTAGGGAACGAGGGATGCAGTAAAGTAGGAATAGTGCATCGGAAAGGAGATACTCGTATCCCAAAAGAAAATCCTGTCGTTTCCACAGAAACGATACTCGATTTAGAAGGAGATGTCATGGAACCTATAGTATTTCATAGCTACGCAATTTGTGTGTTAATTCGTCAATGTGAGGGAGCCAGGGACGCAGTAAAGAAGGAATAGTGCATCGGAAAGGAAATACTCGTATCCTGAAAGAAAAACCTGTCGTTTCCATAGAGACGTTTCTTGATTTAGAAGGAGAAGTCATAGAACCCATAGTACTTCATAGCGACGCAATTTCTGTGTTAATTCGTCAATGTGGGGGAGTAAGGGATGCAGTAATGAAGGAATAGTGCATCGGAAAGATGATACACGTATCTCAAAAGAAAATCGTGTCATTTGCATAGAAACGTTACTCGATTTATAAGGAGAAGTCATAGAACCCATAGTATTCCATGGCGACGAAATTTCATTGTTAATTCGTCAATGTGAGGGAGCGAGGGATGCAGTAAAGAAGGAATAGTGCATCGGAAAGGAGATACTCGTACCCCAAAAGAAAATCCTGTCTTTTCCATAGAAAAGTTACTCGATTTAGAAGGAGAGGTCATAGAAGCGATAGTATTTAATAGCGACGCAATTTCAAAGTTAATTCGTCAATGTGAGGGAGGGAGGGATGCAATAAAGAAGGAATAGTGCATCGGAAAAGCGATACTCGTATCCCAAAAGAAAATCCTGTCGTTTCCATGGAAACATTACTCGATTTAGAAGGAGAAGTCATAGAACCCACAGTATTTCATAGCGACGCAATTTCTGTGTTAATTCGTCAATGTGAGGGATCGAGGGATGCAGTAGAGGAGGAATAGTGCATCGGAAAGGAGATACTCGTATCCTAAAAGAAAATCCTTTCGTTTCCATATAAACATAACTCGATTTAGCAGGAGAACTCATAGAACCCAAAGTATTTCATAGCGACGCAAAAAATGGTTCAAATGGCTTTGAGCACTATGGGACTCAACTGCTGATGTCATTAGTCCCCTAGAACTTAGAACTAGTTAAACCTAACTAACCTAAGGACATCACAAACATCCATGCCCGAGGCAGGATTCGAACCTGCAACCGTAGCGGTCTTGCGGTTCCAGACTGCAGCGCCTTTAACCGCACGGCCACTTCGGCCAGCATAGCGACGCAATTTCTGTGTTAATTCGTCAATGTGAGGGAGCGACGGACGCAGTAAAAAAGGAATAGTGCATCGGAAAGGAGATACTCGTATACCAAAAGAAAATCCTGTCGTTTCCATAGAAACGTTACTCGATTTAGACGGAGAAGTCATGGAAGCCATAGTATTTCATAGCGACGGAATTTCTGAGTTAATTCGTCAATGTGAGGGAGCGCGGGATGCAGTAAAGAGGGAATAGGGCATCGGAAAGGAGATAGTCGTATCCCAAAAGATGATCCTGTCGTTTCCACAGAATCGTTACTCGAGTTAGAAGAATAAGTCATAGAACACATAGTATTTCAGTGCGACGCAATTTCTGTGTTAATTCGTCAATGTGAGGGAGCGAGGGATGCAGTAAAGAAGGAATAGTGCATCGGAAAGGAGATACTCGTATCCCAAAAGAAAATCCTGTCGTTTCCATGGAAACGTTACACGATTTATAAGGAGAAGTCATAGAACCCATAGTAATTCATAGCGACGCAATCTCTGCGTTAATTCGTCAATGTGCGGGAGCAAGGGATGAAGTAAAGAAGGAATAGTGCATCGGAAGGGAGATAGATGTATCCCAAAACGAAATCCTGTCTTTTCCACAGAAACGTTACTCGATTTAGAAGGAGAAGTTATAGAACACATAGTATTTCATCGCGAAGCAATTTCTCTGCTTATTCGTCAATGTGTGCGAGCGAGGGATGCAGTAAAGAACTAATAGTGCATCGGAAAGGAGATACTCGTATCATAAACGAAAATCCTGTCGTTTTCATAGAAACTTTACTCGATTTACAAGGTGAAGTCATGAAACTCATAGTATTTCATAGCGACGCAATTTCTGTGTTAATTCGTCGATGTGAGGGAGCGAGGGATGCAGTAAAGAGGGATTAGGGCATCGGAAAGGAGATAGTCGTATCCCAAAAGATTATCCTGTCGTTTCCACAGAATCGTTACTCGAGTTAGAAGAATAAGTCATAGAACTCATAGTATTTCATGGCGACGCAATTTCTGTGTTAATTCGTCAATGTGAGGGAGCGAGGGATGCGGTAAAAAAGGAATAGTGGATCGGAAAGGAGATACTCGTATCCCATAAGAAAATCTTGTCGTTTCCTTAGAAACGTTACTCGATTTAGATGGAGAAGTCATAGAACACATAGTATTCCATGGAGTCGCAAATTCTGTGTTAATTCGTGAATGTGAGGGTGACAGGGATGCAGTAAGGAAGGAACATTGCATCGAAATGGAGATACTCGTATCCCAAAAAAAAAAAAATCCGCTCGTTTCCACATAAGCGTTACTTGATTTAGAAGGAGAAGTCATAGAACCCATAGTATTTCATAGCGACGCAATTTGTGTGTTAATTCGTCAATGTGACGGAGCCAGGGACGCAGTAAAGAAGGAATAGTGCATCGGAAAGGAAATACTCGTATCCCGATAGAAAAACCTGTCGTTTCCATAGAGACGTTTCTCGATTTAGAAGGAGAAGTCATAGAACCCAGAGTACTTCATAGCGACGCAATTTCTGTGTTAATTCGTCAATGTGAGGGAGTAAGGGATGCAGTAATGAAGGAATAGTGCATCGGAAAGATGATACACGTATCTCAAAAGAAAATCGTGTCATTTGCATAGAAACGTTACTCGATTTATAAGGAGAAGTCATAGAACCCATAGTATTCCATAGCGACGAAATTTCTTTGTTAATTCGTCAATGTGAGGGAGCGAGGGATGCAGTAAAGAAGGAATAGTGCATCGGAAAGGAGATACTCGTACCCCAAAAGAAAATCCTGTCTTTTATATAGAAAAGTTACTCGATTTAGAAAGAGAGGTCATAGAAGCGATAGTATTTAATGGCGACGCAATTTCAAAGTTAATTCGTCAATGTGAGGGTGCGAGGGATGCAATAAAGAAGGAATAGTGCATCGGAAAGGCGATACTCGTATCCCAAAAGAAAATCCTGTCGTTTCCATGGAAACATTACTCGATTTAGAAGGAGAAGTCATAGAACCCACAGTATTTCATAGCGACGCAATTTCTGTGTTAATTCGTCAATGTGAGGGATCGAGGGATGCAGTAGAGGAGGAATAGTGCATCGGAAAGGAGATACTCGTATCCTAAAAGAAAATCCTTTCGTTTCCATATAAACATAACTCGATTTAGCAGGAGAACTCATAGAACCCAAAGTATTTCATAGCGACGCAAAAAATGGTTCGAATGGCTCTGAGCACTATGGGACTCAACTTAGAACTAGTTAAACCTAACTAACCTAAGGGCATCACAAACATCCATGCCCGAGGCAGGATTCGAACCTGCAACCGTAGCGGTCTTGCGGTTCAAGACTGCAGCGCCTTTAACCGCACGGCCACTTCGGCCAGCATAGCGACGCAATTTCTGTGTTAATTCGTCAATGTGAGGGAGCGACGGACGAAGTAAAAAAGGAATAGTGCATCGGAAAGGAGATACTCGTATACCAAAAGAAAATCCTGTCGTTTCCATAGAAACGTTACTCGATTTAGACGGAGAAGTCATGGAAGCCATAGTATTTCATAGCGACGGAATTTCTGAGTTAATTCGTCAATGTGAGGGAGCGCGGGATGCAGTAAAGAGGGAATAGGGCATCGGAAAGGAGATAGTCGTATCCCAAAAGATTATCCTGTCGTTTCCACAGAATCGTTACTCGAGTTAGAAGAATAAGTCATAGAACTCATAGTATTTCATGGCGACGCAATTTCTGTGTTAATTCGTCAATGTGAGGGAGCGAGGGATGCAGTAAAGAAGGAATAGTGCATCGGAAAGGAGATACTCGTATCCCAAAAGAAAATCCTGTCGTTTCCACGGAAACGTTACACGATTTATAAGGAGAAGCCATAGAACCCATAGTAATTCATAGCGACGCAATCTCTGCGTTAATTCATCAATGTGCGGGAGCAAGGGATGAAGTAAAGAAGGAATAGTGCATCGGAAGGGAGATAGATGTATCCCAAAACGAAATCCTGTCTTTTCCACAGAAACGTTACTCGATTTAGAAGGAGAAGTTATAGAACACATAGTATTTCATGGCGAAGCAATTTCTCTGCTTATTCGTCAATGTGAGGGAGCGAGGGATGCAGTAAAGAACTAATAGTGCATCGGAAAGGAGATACTCGTATCATAAACGAAAATCCTGTCGTTTTCATAGAAACTTTACTCGATTTACAAGGTGAAGTCATGAAACTCATAGTATTTCATAGCGACGCAATTTCTGTGTTAATTCGTCGATGTGAGGGAGCGAGGGATGCAGTAGAGAAGGAATAGTGCATCGGAAAGGAGATACTCGAATACCAGAAGAAGAACCAGTCGTTTCCATAGAAACGTTACTCGATTTAGAAGGAGAAGTCATAGAACCCATAGTATTTCATAGCGACGCAATTTCTGTGTTAATTCGTCAATGACAGGGAGCGAGAGACGCAGTAAAGAAGGAATAGTGCATCGGAAAGGAGATACTCGTATCCCAAAAGAAAATCCTATCGTTTCCATAGAAATGTTACTTGATTTAGAAGGAGAAGTCATAGAACCCATAGTATTTCATAGCGACGCAAATTCCGCGTTAATTTGTCAATGAGAGGGAGCGAGGGATGCAGTAAAGAGGGAATAGTGCTTCGGAAAGGAGATACTAGTATCCCAAAGGAAATTAATGTCGTTTCGATAGGAATGTTACTCGATTTAGAAGGAGAAGTCATAGAACCTATAGCATTTCATAGCGTCGCAATTTCTGTGTTAATTCGTCAATGTGAGGTAGCGAGGAATGCAGTAAAGAAGGAATAGTGCATCGGAAAGAAGACAGTCGTATCCCAACAGAAAACCCTGTCGTTTCTATAGAAACGTTACTCGATTTAGAAGGAGAAGTCAGAGAACCCATAGTATTTCATAGCAACGCAATTTCTGTGTTAATTAGTCAATGTGAGGGAGCGAGGGATGATGAAAAGAGGGAATAGTGCATCGGAAAGGAGATAGTCGTATCCCAAAAGAAAATCTTGTCGTTTCCTTAGAAACGTTACTCGATTTAGAAGGAAAAGTCATAGAACCCACAGTATTTCATAGCCACGCAATTTCTGTGTTAATTCGTCAAAGTGAGGGGGCGAGGGATGCAGTACTTAAGGAATAGTGCATCGGAAATAAGTCAGTCGTATTCCAAAGAAAAATTCTGTCGTTTCCGTAGAAACGTTACACGATTTAGAAGGAGAAGTCATAGAACCCATAGTATTTCATAGCGACGTAATTTCTGCGTTAATTCGTCAGTGTAAGGGAGCGAGGGATGCAGTAAAGAAGGATTAGTGCATCGGAGAGGAGATACTCGTATACCAAAAGAAAATCTTGTCGTTTCCATAGAAACGTTACTCGATTTAGAAGGAAGAGTCATAGAACCCACAGTATTTCATAGCCACGCAATTTCTGTGTTAATTCGTCAATGTGAGGTAGCGAGGAATGCAGTAAAGAAGGAATAGTGCATCGGAAAGGAGACACTCGTATCCCAAACGAAATTTCTGTCGTTTCCATAAAAACGTTACTCGATTTAGAAGGAGAAGTCATAGAACCAATAGTATTTCATACCGTCGCAATTTCTGTGTTAATTCGTCAATGTGAGGTAGCGAGGGATGCAGTAAAGAAGGAATAGTGCATCGGAAAGAAGACAGTCGTATCCCAACAGAAAACACAGTCGTTTCTACTGAAACGTTACTCGATTTAGAAGGAGAAGTCAGAGAACCCATAGTATTTCATAGCAACGCAATTTCTGTGTTAATTAGTCAATGTGAGGGAGCGAGGGATGAAGTAAAGAAGGAATAGTGCATCGGAAAGGAGATAGTTGTATCCCAAAACGAAATCCTGTCGTTTCCATAGAAACGTTACTCGATTTAGGAAGAGAAGTAATAGAACCTATAGTACTTCATGGCGACGCTTTTTCTCTGCTTATTCGTCAATGTGAGGGAGCGAGGGATGCAGTAAAGAACTAATAGTGCATCGGAGAGGAGATACTCCTATCATAAGAGAAAATCCTGTCGTTTTCATAGAAACTTTACTCGATTTAGAAGTAGAAGTCATAGAACCCATAGTATTTCATAGCGACGCAACTTCTGTGCTTATTCGTCAATGTGAGGGAGCCGGGGATGCAGTAAAGAACTAGTAGTACATCGGAAAGGAGATACTCGCATCATAATAGAATATCCTGTCGTTTCCGTAGAAACGTGACTCGATTTAGAAGGAGAAGTAATGGAACCCATAGTATTTCATAGCGACACAATATCTGTGTTAATTCCTCAATGTCAGGGAGCGGGGGATGCAGTAAGGAAGGAATAGTGCATCGGAGAGGAGATACTCGTATCCCAAAAGAAAATCCTGTCATGTCAATAGAAACGCTAGTCGATTTAATAGGAGAAGACATAACACCCATAGTATTTCATAGCGATGCAATTTCTGTGTTAATTCGTCAATGTGAGGGAGCGAGAGACGCAGTAAAGAAGGAATAGTGCATCAAAACGGACATACGCGTATCACAAAAGAAAATCCTGTCGCTTCCATAGAAACGTTACTCGATTTAGAGGGTGAAGTCATAGAACCCATAGTATATCGTAGAGACCCAATTTCCGCGTTAGTTCGTCAATGTGAAGGACCGAGGGATGCAGTAAAGAAGGAATAGTGCATCGGAAAGGACATACTCGTATCCCAAAATAAAATCCTTTCGTTTCTATAGAAACTTTACTTGATTTAGAAGGAGAAGTCATAGATCACATAGTATTTCATAGCGACGCAATTTTTGTGTTAATTCATCAATGTGAGATAGCGAGGGATGCAGCAAAGAAGGAATAGTGCATCGGAAAGGAGAAACTCGTATACCAGAAGAAAATCCTGTCGTTTCCATAGAAACGTTACCCGATTTTGAAGGAGAAGTCATAGAATCCATAGTATTTAATAGCCACGCAATTTCTGTCTTAATTCGTCAATGCCAGGGGGCGAGGGATGCAGTAAAGAAGGAATAGTGCAGCGGAAATTAGATACTCGTATCCCAAAAGAAAATCCTGTCGTTTCAATAGAAACATTACTCGATTTTGAAGGGGGAGTCATAGAACGCATTTTATTTCGAAGCGACGCAATATCGGTGTTAATTCGTCAATGTGAGGGAGCGAGGGATAAAGTACAGAAGGAATAGTGCATCGGAAATGAGATACTCGTATCCCAAAGAAAATCCTGTCGTTTCAATAGAAACATTACTCGATTTAGGAGGAGAAGCCATAGATCCCATAGTATATCATAGCCACGTGATTTCTGTGTTAATTCGCCCATGTGAGGGAGCGAGGGATGCAGTACAGAAGGAATAGTGCATCGGAAGGAGATACTCGTATCCCAAAAGCAATTCCTGTCGTTTCCATAGAAACGTTACACGATTTAGGAGGAGAAGTCATAGAACACATAGTATTTAATAGCGACGCAATTTCTGTGTTAATTCGTCGATGTGAGGGAGCGAGGGATGCATTAGAGATGGAATGGTGCATCGGAAAGGAGATACTCGTATGCCAGAAGAAAAACCTGTCGTTTCCATAGAAACGTTACTCGATTTAGAAGGAGATGTCATAGAACCCATAGTATCTGATAGCGACGCAATTTCTGTGTTAATTCGTCAATGTGAGGGAGCGAGAGACGCTGTAAAGAAGGAATAGTGCATCGAAAAGGAGATACTCGTATCCCAAAAGAAAATCCTGCCCTTTCCATAGAAACGTGACTTGATTTAGAAGGAGAAGTCATAGAATCCATGGTACTTCATAGCGACGCAATTTCCGCGTTATTTCGTCAATGAGAGGGAGCGAGGGATGCAGTGAAGAGGGAATAGTGCATAGGAAAGGAGATACTCGTATCCAAAAGGAAATTACTGTCGTTTCCACAGAAACGTTACTCGATTTAGAAGGAGAAGTCATAGAACCCATAGCATTTCATAGCGACGCAATTTCTGTTTTAATTCGTCAATGTGAGGGAGCGAGTGATGCGCTAAAGAAGGAACAGTGCATCGGAAAGGAGATACTCGTTTGCCAAAAGAAAATCCTGTTTTTTCCATGGAAACGATACTCCATTTAGAGGGAGAAGTCATAGAAACCATAATAACTCATAGCGACACAATTTCTACGTTAATTCGTCAATGTGAGGGAGCGAAGGATGCAGTTAAGAAGGAATAGTGCATCGGAAAGGAGATACTCCTTTACCAAAAGAAAATCCAGTCGTTTCCAAAGAAACGTTACTCGATTTATATGGAAAAGTCATAGAACCCATAGTATTTCAAAGCGACGCAATTTCTGTGTTAATTCGTCAATGTGAGAGAGCGAGGGATGCAGTAAAGAAGGAATAGTGCATCGGAATGGAGATACTCGTATACCAAAAGAAAAACCGGTCGTTTCCATAGAAACGTTACTCGATTTAGAAGGAGAAGTCATAGAACCCCTAGTATTTCATAGAGACGCAATTTCTGTTTTAATTCGTTAATGTGAGGTAGCGGGGGATGCAGCAAAGACTGAATGGTGCATCGGAAAGGAGATACTCGTATACCAAATGAAAATCCAGTCTTTTCCATAGGAACGTTACTCGATTTAGAAGGAAAAGTCATAGAACCCATAGTATTTCATAGCGACGCAATTTTTGTGTTAATTCGTCAATGTGAGATAGCGAGGGATGCAGCAGAGAAGGAATAGTGCATCGGAAAGGAGATACTCGTATACCAGAAGAAAATCCTGTCGTTTCCATAGAAACGTTACTCGATTTTGAAGGAAGAGTCATAGAATCCATAGTATTTTATAGCGACGCAATTCCTGTGTTAATTCGTCTTTCTGAGGGAGCGAGGGATGCAGTAAAGAAGGAATAGTGCATCGGAATGGAGATACTCGTATCCCAAAAGAGAATCCTATCGTTTCCATAGAAACGTTACTCGATTTTGAAGGAGAGATAATAGAACCCATAGTACTTAATAGCCACGCAATTTCTGTGTTAATTCGTCAATGCCAGGGGGCGAGGGATGCAGTAAAGAAGGAATAGTGCAGCGGAAAGGAGATACTCGTATCCCAAAAGAAAATCCTGTCGTTTCAATAGAAACGTTACTCGATTTTGAAGGGGGAGTCATAGAACGCATTTTATTTCGAAGCGACGCAATATCGGTGTTAATTCGTCAATGTGAGGGAGCGAGGGATAAAGTACAGAAGGAATAGTGCATCGGAAATGAGATACTCGTATCCCAAAGAAAATCCTGTCGTTTCAATAGAAACATTACTCGATTTAGGAGGAGAAGCCATAGATCCCATAGTATATCATAGCCACGTGATTTCTGTGTTAATTCGCCCATGTGAGGGAGCGAGGGATGCAGTACAGAAGGAATAGTGCATCGGAAGGAGATACTCGTATCCCAAAAGCAATTCCTGTCGTTTCCATATAAACGTTGCTCGATTTAGAAGGAGAAGTCTTAGAACCCATAGTATTTCATAGCGACGCAATTTCTGTGTGAATTCGTCAGTGTGAGGGAGCGAGAGATGCAGTAAAGAGGGAAAAGTGCATTGGTAAGGAGATAGTCGTATCCCAAAAGAAAATCCTGTCGTTTCCATAGAAACGTTACACGATTTAGGAGGAGAAGTCATAGAACACATAGTATTTAATAGCGACGCAATTTCTGTGTTAATTCGTCGATGTGAGGGAGCGAGGGATGCATTAGAGATGGAATGGTGCATCGGAAAGGAGATACTCGTATGCCAGAAGAAAAACCTGTCGTTTCCATAGAAACGTTACTCGATTTAGAAGGAGATGTCATAGAACCCATAGTATCTGATAGCGACGCAATTTCTGTGTTAATTCGTCAAAGTGAGGGAGCGAGAGACGCTGTAAAGAAGGAATAGTGCATCGAAAAGGAGATACTCGTATCCCAAAAGAAAATCCTGCCCTTTCCATAGAAACGTGACTTGATTTAGAAGGAGAAGTCATAGAATCCATGGTACTTCATAGCGACGCAATTTCCGCGTTATTTCGTCAATGAGAGGGAGCGAGGGATGCAGTGAAGAGGGAATAGTGCATAGGAAAGGAGATACTCGTATCCAAAAGGAAATTACTGTCGTTTCCACAGAAACGTTACTCGATTTAGAAGGAGAAGTCATAGAACCCATAGCATTTCATAGCGACGCAATTTCTGTTTTAATTCGTCAATGTGAGGGAGCGAGTGATGCGCTAAAGAAGGAACAGTGCATCGGAAAGGAGATACTCGTTTGCCAAAAGAAAATCCTGTTTTTTCCATGGAAACGATACTCCATTTAGAGGGAGAAGTCATAGAAACCATAATAACTCATAGCGACACAATTTCTACGTTAATTCGTCAATGTGAGGGAGCGAAGGATGCAGTTAAGAAGGTATAGTGCATCGGAAAGGAGATACTCCTTTACCAAAAGAAAATCCAGTCGTTTCCAAAGAAACGTTACTCGATTTAGATGGAAAAGTCATAGAACCCATAGTATTTCAAAGCGACGCAATTTCTGTGTTAATTCGTCAATGTGAGAGAGCGAGGGATGCAGTAAAGAGGGAATAGTGCATCGGAATGGAGATACTCGTATACCAAAAGAAAAACCGGTCGTTTCCATAGAAACGTTACTCGATTTAGAAGGAGAAGTCATAGAACCCCTAGTATTTCATAGAGACGCAATTTCTGTTTTAATTCGTTAATGTGAGGTAGCGGGGGATGCAGCAAAGACTGAATGGTGCATCGGAAAGGAGATACTCGTATACCAAATGAAAATTCAGTCTTTTCCATAGGAACGTTACTCGATTTAGAAGGAAAAGTCATAGAACCCATAGTATTTCATAGCGACGCAATTTTTGTGTTAATTCGTCAATGTGAGATAGCGAGGGATGCAGCAGAGAAGGAATAGTGCATCGGAAAGGAGATACTCGTATACCAGAAGAAAATCCTGTCGTTTCCATAGAAACGTTACTCGATTTTGAAGGAGAAGTCATAGAATCCATAGTATTTTATAGCGACGCAATTCCTGTGTTAATTCGTCTTTCTGAGGGAGCGAGGGATGCAGTAAAGAAGGAATAGTGCATCGGAATGGAGATACTCGTAACCCAAAAGAGAATCCTATCGTTTCCATAGAAACGTTACTCGATTTAGAAGGAGAGATAATAGAACCCATAGTATTTAATAGCCACGCAATTTCTGTGTTAATTCGTCAATGCCAGGGGGCGAGGGATGCAGTAAAGAAGGAATAGTGCAGCGGTAAGGAGATACTCGTATCCCAAAAGAAAATCCTGTCGTTTCAATAGAAACGTTACTCGACTTTGAAGGGGGAGTCATAGAACGCATTTTATTTCGAAGCGACGCAATATCGGTGTTAATTCGTCAATGCGAGGGAGCGAGGGATAATGTACAGAAGGAATAGTGCATCGGAAATGAGATACTCGTATCCCAAAAGAAAATACTGTCGTTTCAATAGAAACGTTACTCGGTTTGGAAGGAGAAGTAATGGAACCCATAGTATTTCATAGCGACTCAATATCTGTGTTATTTGGTCAATGTGAGGGAGCGAGGGATCCAGTAAAGACGGAATAATGCATCGCAAAGGAGATGCTTGTGTCCCAAAAGAAAATCCTGTCGTTTCCATAGAAACGTTACTCGATTTAGAGGGAGAAGTCATAGATCACATAGTATTTCATAGCGCCGCAATTTCTGTGTTAATTCGTCAATGTGAGGGAGCGAGGAATGCAGTAAAGTCGGGATAGTGCTTCGGGAAGGAGATACTCGTATCCCAAAAGGAAATCCTGTCGTTTCCACGGAAACGTTACACGATTTAGAAGGAGAAGTCATAGAACCCATAGTAATTCGTAGCGACGCAATCTCTGCGTTAATTCGTCAATGTGAGGGAGCGAGGGATGCAGAAAAAAGACGGAATAGTGCTTCAGAAAGGAGATACTCGTATCCCAAATAAAAATCCTGTCGTTTCCAAGAAACGTTACTCGATTTAGAAGGAGAATCATAGAACCCATAGTATTTTATAGCGACGCAATTTCTGTGTTAATTTTGTCAATGAGAGGGAGCGAGGGATGCTGTAAGGACGGAATAGTGCATCGGAAAGGAGAGACTCCTATCCCAAAAGAAAATACTGTCGTTTCAATAGAAACGTTACTCGGTTTGGAAGGAGAAGTAATGGAACCCATAGTATTTCATAGCGACTCAATATCTGTGTTATTTGGTCAATGTGAGGGAGCGAGGGATCCAGTAAAGACGGAATAATGCATCGCAAAGGAGATGCTTGTGTCCCAAAAGAAAATCCTGTCGTTTCCATAGAAACGTTACTCGATTTAGAGGGAGAAGTCATAGATCACATAGTATTTCATAGCGACGCAATTTCTGTGTTAATTCGTCAATGTGAGGGAGCGAGGAATGCAGTAAAGTCGGGATAGTGCTTCGGGAAGGAGATACTCGTATCCCAAAAGGAAATCCTGTCGTTTCCATAGAAACGTTACTCGATTTAGAGGGAGAAGTCATAGATCACATAGTATTTCATAGCGACGCAATTTCTGTGTTAATTCGTCAATGTGAGGGAGCGAGGAATGCGGTAAAGTCGGGATAGTGCTTCGGGAAGGAGATACTCGTATCCCAAAAGAAAATCTAGTCGTGTCCGTAGAAACGTTGCTCGATTGTAAAGAAGATGTTATAGAGCACATAGGATCTCCAGTGACGCAATTTCAACGCTTATTCGTCAATGTGAGGGAGCGAGGGATGCAGTAAAGAACTAATAGTGCATCAGAAAGGAGATACTCCTATCCCAAAAGAAAATCCTGTCGTTTCCATTGAAACGTTACTCGATTTAGAAGGAGAAGTGATTGAATACATAGTATTCCATAGCGATGCAATTTCTGTGATAAGTCGTCAATGTGAGGGACCCAGGGAGGCAGTAAAGAAGGAATAGTGCATCGGAAAGGAGATACTCGTATACCTAAACAAAATCCCTCGTTTCAATAGAAACGTTGCTCGATATACAAGGAGAAGTCATAGAACCCATAGTATTTCATAGCGACGCATTTTCTGCGTTAATTCGACAATGTGAGGGAGCGAGAGATGCAGTAAAGAAGGAGTCGTGCATCGGAAGTGAGATACTCATATCCCAAATGAAAATCCTGTCGTTTCCATAGAAACGTTACTCGATTGAGAAGGAGAAGTATTTGAACTCGTACTATTTCATAGCGACGCAATTTCTGTGTTTATTCGTCAATGTGAGGGAGCGAGGGATGCAATAATGAACTAATAGTGCGTCGGAAAGGAGAAACTCGTATCCCAAAAGCTAATCCTCGCGTTTCCATAGAAATATTACTCGATTTAGAAGGAGAATTCATGGAACCCATAGTATTTCGTAGCGACGCTATTTCTGTGTTAATTCGTCAATGTGAGGGAGCGAGGTATGCAGTAAAGACGGAATAGTGCATCGGAAAGGAGAGACTCCTATCCCAAAAGAAAATCCTGTCGTTTCAACAGAAACGTTACTCGGTTTAGAATGAGAAGTCATAGAACCCATTGCATTTCATAGCCACGCAATTTCTAGGTTAATTCGTGAATGTGAGGGAGGGAGGGATGCAGTAAAGGAGGAATAGTGCATCGGAAAGGAGATACTCGTATCCCAAAAGAAAATCCTGTCGTTTCCATAGAAACGTTACTCCATATAGAAGGAGAAGTCATAGAACCAATAGTATTTCATCGCGACGCAATTTCTGTGTTAATTCGTCAATGTGAGAGAGCGAGAGATGCAGCAAAGACGGAATAGTGCTTCGCAAAGGAGATGCTCTTATCAGAAAAGAAAATGCTGTCGATTCCATAGAAACGCTACTTGATTTAGAAGGGGATGTCATGGAACCCATAGTATTTCATAGCGACGCAATTTCTGTGTTAATTCGTCAATGTGACGGAGCGAGGGGCGCAGTAAAGACGGAGTTGTCCATCGGAAAGGAGAGACGCCAATGCCAAAAGAAAATCCTGTCGTTTCCATAGAAACGTTTCTCGATTTGAAAAGAAAAGTTAAAGAACCCATAGTATTTCATAGCGACGCGATTTCTGTGCTTATACCTCAATGGGATGCAGTAAAGAACTAATAGTGCATCGGAAAGGAGATACTCGTATCCCAATAGAAAATCCTGTCGTTTCCATTGAAACGTTATTCGATTTAGAAGGAGAAGTAATGGAATCCAAAGTATTTCATAGCGAAGTAATTTCGGTGTTATTTCGCCAATGTGAGGGAGTGAGGGATGCAGTAAAGAACTAATAGTGCATCAGAAAGGAGATACTCGTATCCCAAAAGAAAATCCTGCCGTTTCCATAGAAATGTTACTCGATTTGGAAGGTGATGTCATGGAACCCATAGTATTTCGTAGCGACGCAATCTCTGTGTTATTTCGTCAAAGTGAATGAGCGAGGGATGCAGTAAAGACGGAATAGTGCATCGGAAAGGAGATACTCGTATCCGAAAAAAAAAAATCCTGTCGTTTCAATTGAAACGTTACTCGTTTTAGAAGGAGAAGTCATATAACCCATAGTATTTCATAGCCACGCAATTTCTGTGTTAATTCGTTAATGTGAGGGTGCGAGGGTTGCAGTAAAGAAGGAATAGTGCATCGGAAAGGAGATACTCCTATCCCAAAAGAAAATTCTGTCGTTTCAACAGAAACGTTACTCGGTTTAGAAGGAGAAGTCATATAACCCATAGTATTTCATAGCCACGCAATTTCTGTGTTAATTCGTTAATGTGAGGGAGGGAGGGATGCAGTAAAGGAGGAATAGTGCATCGGAAAGGAGATACTCGTATACCAAAAGAAAATCCTTTCGTTTCCATAGAAACGTTACTCGATTTGGAAGGATGAGCCATAGAACCCACAGTATTTCATAGCGACGCAATCTCTGTGTTAATTCGTCAATGTGAGGGAGCGAGGGATGCAGTAGAGAAGGAATTGTGCAACGGAAAGGTGATACTAGTATGCCAAAAGCAAATCCTGTCGTTTCCATTGAAACGTTACTCGATTTAGAAGGAGATGTCATTGAAAACATAGTATTCCATAGCGATGCAATTTCTGTGATAATTCGTCAATGTGAGGGAGTCAGGGTGGCAGTAAAGAAGGAATAGTGCATCGGAAAGGAGATACTCGTATACCAAAACAAAATCCTTTTGTTTCAATAGAAACGTTACTCGATTTAGAAGGAGAAGTAATAGAACCCATAGTATTTCATAGCGACGCAATTTCTACATTAATTCGTCAATGAGAGGGAGCGAGAGATGCAGTAAAGAAGGAATCGTGAATCGCAAATGGGATACTCATATCCCAAAAGAAAATCCTGTCGTTTCCATAGAAACGTTACTCGATTTAGAAGGAGAGGTTATAGAACCCATACTATTTCGTAGCGACGCAATTTCTGTGTTTATTCGTCAATGTGAGGGAGCGAGGGATGCAGTAATGAAGTAATAGTGCATTGGAAAGGAGATAGTAGTATCCCAAAAGATAATCCTCTCGTTTCCATAGAAACGTAACTCGATTTAGAAGGAGGCGTCATGGAGCCCATAATATTTCATAGCGACGCATTTGCTGTGTTAATTCGTCAATGTGAGGGAGCGAGGGATGCAGTAGAGAAGGAACAGTGCATCGGAAAGAAGATAGTCGTATCCCAAAAGAAAATCCTGTCGTTTCCGTTGAAACGTTACTCCATTTAGAAGGACAAGACATAGAACGCATAGAATTTCATACCGACGCAATTTCTGTGTTAATTCGTCAATGTGAGGAAGCGAGGGATGCAGTAAAGAAGGCATAGTGCATCGGAAAGTAGATAGTCGTATCCCAAAAGAAAATCCTGTCGTTCCCATAGAAACGTAACTCGATTTAGAAGGAGGCGTCATGGAACCCATAATATTTCATAGACGCGCAATTTCTGTGTTAATTCGTGAATGTGAGGGAGCGAGGGATGCAGAAAATAGACGGAATAGTGCTTCAGAAAGGAGATACTCGTATCCCAAAAGAAAATCCTGTCGTTTCAATACAAACGTTACTCGATTTAAAAGGAGAAATCATAGAACACATAGTATATCATAGCGACGCAATTAATGTGTTACTTCGTCAATGTGAGGGAGCGAGGAATGCAGTAAAGTCGGAATAGTGCTTCGGGAAGGAGATACTCGTATCCCAAATGAAAATCTAGTCGTGTCCGTAGAAACGTTGCTCGATTTTAAAGGAGAAGTTATAAAGCACATAGTATCTCACAGTGACGCAATTTCTACGCTTATTCGTCAATGTGAGGGAGCGAGGGATACAGTAAAGAGCTAATACTGCATCAGAAAAGAGATACTCGTATCCCAAAAGAAAATCCTGTCGTTTCCATATAAACGTTACTCGATTTAGAAGGAGAAGTCATGGAACCCATAGTATTTCATAGGGACGAAATTTCTGTGTTATTTCGTCAATGTGAGGGAGCGAGGGATGCAGTAAAGACGGAACAGTGCATCGGAAAGGAGAGACTCCTATCCCAAAAGAAAATCCTGTCGTTTCCATAGAAACTATTCTCGATTTGAAAAGAGAAGTTAAAGAACCTATAGTATTTCACAGCGACGCGATTTCTGTGCTTATTCTTCAATGTGAGGGAGCGACGGATGCAGTAAAGAACTAATAGTGCATGGGAAAGGAGATACTCGTTTCCGAAAAGAAAATCCTGTCGTTTCCATTGAAACGTTACTCGATTTAGAAAGAGAAGTCATGGAACACATAGTATTTCATAGCGGAGCAATTTCTATGTTGTTTCGTCAATGTGAAGAAGCGAGGGATGCAGTATAGACGGAATAGTGCATCGGAAAAGAGATACTCGTATCCCAAAAGAAAATCCCGTCGTTTCCATAGAAACGTTACCCGATTTAGAAGGAGAAGTCATAGAACCCATAGAATTCCATAGGGACGAAATTTCTGTGTTATTTCGTCAATGTGAGGGAGCGAGGGATGCAGTAAAGACGGAACAGTGCATCGGAAAGGAGAGACTCCTATCCCAAAAGAAAATCCTGTCGTTTCCATTGAAACTATTCTCGATTTGAAAAGAGAAGATAAAGAACCCATAGTATTTCACAGCGACGCGATTTCTGTGCTTATTCTTCAATGGGAGGGAGCGACGGATGCAGTAAAGAACTAATAGTGCATCGGAAAGGAGATACTCGGATCCGAAAAGAAAATCCTGTCGTTTCCATATAAACGTTACTCGATTTAAAAGGAGAAGTCATGGAACCCATAGTATTTCATAGGGACGAAATTTCTGTGTTATTTCGTCAATGTGAGGGTGCGAGGGATGCAGTAAAGACGGAACAGTGCATCGGAAAGGAGAGACTCCTATCCCAAAAGAAAATCCTGTCGTTTCCATAGAAACTATTCTCGATTTGAAAAGAGAAGTTAAAGAACCTATAGTATTTCACAGCGACGCGATTTCTGTGCTTATTCTTCAATGTGAGGGAGCGAGGGATGCAATATAGAACTAATAGTGCATCGGAAAGGAGATACTCGTATCCCTAAAGAAAATCCCGTCGTTTCCATAGAAACGTTACCCGATTTAGAAGGAGAAGTCATAGAACCCATAGAATTTGATAGCGACGCAATTTCTGTGTTAATTCGTCAATGTGAGGGAGCGAGGGATGCAGGAAAGAAGGAATAGTGCGTCGGAAAGGAGATACTAGTATACGAAAAGAAAATCCTCACGTTTCCATAGAAACGTTACTCCATTTAGAAGGATGAGCCATAGAACACACAGTATTTAATAACGACGCAATCTCTGTGTTACTTCGCCAATGTGAGGGAGCGAGGGATGCAGTATAGAAGGAATTGTGCAACGGAAAGGAGATACTCGTATCCCAAAAGAGAATCCTGTCGTTTCCATTGAAACATTACTCGATTTAGAAGGAGAAGTGATTGAACACATAGTATTCCATAGCGATACAATTTCTGTGTTTGTTCGTCAATGAGAGGGAGCGAGGAATGCAGTAATGAACTAATAGTGCATCGGAAAGCAGATAGTCGTATCACAAAACATAATCCTCTAGTTTCCACAGAAATATTACTCGATTTAGAAGGAGAATTCATGGAACCCATAGTATATCGTAGCGACGCGATTTCTGTGTTAATTCGTCAAATGGGAGGGAGCGAAATATGCAGTAAAGACGGAATAGTGTATCGGAAAGGAGAGAATCCTATCCCAAAAGTAAATCTTGTCGTATCTATGGAAACGTTACTTGGTTTAGAAGGAGAAGTCATAGAACCCATAGTATTTCAAGCGACGCGATTTCTGTGTTATTTCGTCAATGTGAGGCAGCGAGAGATGCAGCAAAGACGGAATAGTCCTTGGGAAAGGAGATACTCGTATCCCAAAAAAAAATCCTGTCGTTTCCATAGAAACATTAGTCGATTTAGAAATGGATGTCATAAAACCCATAGTATTTCATAGCGACGCAATTTCTAAGTTAATTCGTCAATGTGAGGGAGCGAGTGGCGCAGTAAAGACGGAATAGTGCATCGGAAAGGAGAGACTCCTATCCCAAAAGAAAATCCTGTCGTATCCATAGAAACGTTTCTCGATTTGAGAGGAGAAGTTAAAGAACCCATAGTATTTCACAGCGACGCGATTTCTGTGCTTATTCTTCAATGGGAGGGAGCGAGGGATGCAGTAGAGAACTAATAGTGCATACGAAAGGAGATACTCGTATCCGAAAAGAAATTCCTGTCGTTTCCATTGAAACGTTACTCGATTTAGAAGGAGAAGTCATGGAACACATAGTATTTCATAGCGACGCAATTTCTATGTTGTTTCGTCAATGTGAAAGAGCGAGGGATGCAGTATAGACGGAATAGTGCATCGGAAAAGAGATACTCGTATCCCAAAAGAAAATCCTGTCGTTTCAATAGAAACGTTACTCGACTTAGAAGGAGAAGTCATAGAACCCATGGTATTTCATGGCGACGCAATTTCTATGTTAATTCACCAATGTGAGGGAGCGAGGGATGCAGTAAAAACGGAATAGTGCATCGGAAAGGAGATACTCGTATCCCAAAAGAAAATCCTGTAGTTTCAATAGAAACGTTACTCGATTTAGAAGGAGAAGTCATAGAACACATTGTATTCCGTAGCGACGCAAGTTCTGTGGTAATTCGTCAATGTGAGGGAGCGAGGGATGCAGTAAAGAAGGCATAGTGCATCGGAAAGGAGATAGTCGTATCCCAAAAGAAAATCCTGTCGTTTCCATAGAAACGTTACTCGATTTAAAAGGAGGCGTCATGGAACCCATAATATTTCATAGCGACGCAATTGCTGTGTTAAATCGTCAATGTGAGGGAGCGAGGGATGCAGAAAAAAGACGGAATAGTGCTTCAGAAAGGTGATACTCGTATCACAAAAGAAAATCCTGTCGTTTCCATAGAAACATTAGTCGTTTTAGAAATGGATGTCATAGAACCCATAGTATTTCATAGCGACGCAATTTCTAAGTTAATTCGTCAATGTGAAAGAGCGAGGGATGCAGTATAGACGGAATAGTGCATCGGAAAAGAGATACTCGTATCCCAAAAGAAAATCCTGTCGTTTCCATAGAAACGTTACTCGATTTAGAAGGAGAACAATAGAACCCATAGTATTTCATAGCGACGCAGTTTCTGCGTTAATTTGTCAATGTGAGGGAGAGAGGGATGCACTAAAGAATGCATAGTGCATCGGAAAGGAAATACTTGTATCCCAAAAGAAAATCCTGTGGTTTCCATAGAAACGTTATTTGATTTAGAAGGAGAAGTTATAGAATCCATAGTATTTCACAGCGACGCAATGTCTGTGCTTATTCGTCAATGTGAGGGAGCGAAGGATGCAGTAATGACGGAATTGTGCATCGGAAATTAGAAACTCGAATCCCAAAAGAAAAATCTGTCGTTTCAATAGAAACGTTACTTAGTTTGGAAGGAGAAGTCATAGAACCCATAGTATTTCATAGCCACGCAATTTCTGTGTTAACACTTGAATGTGAGAGAGCGAGGGATGCAGTAAAGAAGGAATAGTCCATCGGAAAGGAGATAGTCGTATCCCAAAAGAAAATCCTATCGTCTCATTAGAATCGTTACTCGATATGGAAGGAGAAGTCATAGAACCCATAGTATTTCATCGCGACGCAATTTCTGTGTTAATTCGTCAATGTGAGGGAGTGAGAGATGCAGCAAAGACGGAATAGTGCATCGGAAAGGAGAGACTCCTATGCCAATAGAAAATCCTGTCGTTTCCATAGAAACGTCTCTCGATTTGAAAGGAGAAGTTGAAGAACCCATAGTATTTCACAGCGACGCGATTTCTGTGCTTATTCTTCAATGGGAGGGAGCGAGGGGTGCATTAAAGAACTAATAGTGCTTCGGAAAAGAGATACACGTATCCCAAAAGAAAATCCTGTCGTTTCAATAGAAACGTTACTCGATTTAGAAGGAGAAGTCATAGTTCCCACGGTATATCATAGCGACGCAATTTCTATGTTAATTCACCAATGTGAGGGACCGAGGGATGCAGTAAAGACGGAATAGTGCAACGGAAAGGAGATACTCGAATCCCAAAAAAAATTCTGTAGTTTCTATAGAAGCGTTACTCGATTTAGAAGGAGGCGTCATGGAACCCATAATATTTCTTAGCGACGCAATTGCTGTGTTAATTCGTTAATGTGAAGGAGCGAGGGATGCAGAAAAAAGACGGAATAGTGCTTCAGAAAGGTGATACTCGTATCCCAAAAGAAAATCCTGTCGTTTCCATAGAAACGTTACTCGATTTAGAAGGAGAATCATAGGACCCATACTATTTCATAGCGACGCAGTTTCTGCGTTAATTTGTCAATGTGACGGGGCGAGGGATGCACTAAAGAAGGAATATGCATCGGAAAGGAGATACTCGTATCCCAAAAGAAAATCCTGTCGTTTCCATAGAAACGTTACTTGATTTAGAAGGATAAGTTATAGAACCCATAGTATTTCCCAGCGACGCAATGTCTGTGCTTATTCGTCAGTGTGAGGGAGCGAGGGATGCAGTAAAGAACTAATAGTGCATCGGACAGGAGATACTCGTAACCCAAAAGAAAATCCTGTCGTTTCCCTAGAAACGTAACTCGATTTAGTAGGAGAAGTCATGGAACACATAGTATTTCATAGCGACGCAATTTCTATGTTAATTCGTCAATGTGAGGGAGCGAGGGATGCAGTAAAGAAGGAATAGTCCATCGGAAAGGAGATACTCGTATACCAAAAGAAAATCCTGTCGTTTCCATAGAAACGTTACTCGATTTGAAAGGACAATTTATAGAACACATAGTATTTCACAGCGCGCAATTTCTGTGCTTATTCATCAATGTGAGGAAGCGAGGGATGTAGTAAAGAACTAATAGTGCAACGGAAAGGAGATACTCGTACCTCAAAAGGAAATCCTGTCGTTTCCATAGAAACGATACTTGATTTAGAAGGAGAAGTCATTGAACCCATTGTATTTCATAGCGAAACAATTTCATTGTTAATTCGTCATTGTGAGGGAACGAGGGATGCAGTAACGAAGATAGAGCATCGGAAAGGATATAGTCCTAACTCAAAAGAAAATCCTGTCGTTTCCATAGAAACGCTACTCGATTTAGAAGGAGAAGTCATAGAACCCATAGTATATCATAGCGACGCAATTTCTATGTTAATTCGCCAATGTGAGAGAGCGAGGGATGCAGTACAGAAGGAATAGTGCATCGGAAAGGAGATAGCTGTATCCCAAAAGAAAATCCCGTCGTCTCCATAGAAACGTTACTCGATCTAGAAAGAGAAGTCATAGAACCCATAATATATCATAGCCACGCAATTTCTGTGTTAATTCGCCAATGTAAGGGAGCGAAGGATGCAGTAGAGAAGGAATAGTGCACCGGAAAGGAGATAGTCGTATCTTAAAAGAAAATCCTGTCGTTTCCATAGAAACGTTACTCGTTTTAGAAGGAGAAGTCGTAGAACCCATAGTATTTCATAGCGACGCAATTTCTGTGGTTATCCGTCAAAGTGAGGGAGCGAGGGATGCAGTAAAAACGGAATAGTGCATCGGAAACCAGATACTCGTATCCCAAAAGAAAATCCTGTCGTTTCTATAGAATCGCTACTCGATTTAGAAGGAGAAGTCATAGAACCCATAGTATTTCATGGCGACGCAATTTCTCTGTTAATTCGTCATTGTGAGGGAGCGAGGGATGCAGTAAAGAAGGAATAGTGCATCGGAAAGGAGATACACGTATCCCAAAAGATAATCCTGTCGTTTCAATAGAAACGTAACTCGATTTGGAAGGAGAGGTCATAGAACCCATAGTATTTCATAACGACGCAATGTCTGTGTTAATTCGCCAATGTGAGGGAGCGAGGGATGCAGTACAGATGGAATAGTGCATCGGAAAGGAGATACTCATATTTCAAAAGAACAGCCTGTCGTTTCCATAGAAACGTTATTTCATTTAGAAGGAGAAGACATAGAACCCATAGTATATCATAGCGACGCAATTTCTATGTTAATTCGCCATGTGAGGGAGCGAGGGATGGAGTAACGAACAAACAGTGCATCGGAAAGGAGATACTCGTATCCCAAAAGATAATCCTGTCGTTTCCATAGAAACGTTACTCGATTTAGAAGGAGAAGTCATTGAACCCATAGTATTTCTTAGCGTCGCAATTTCATTGTTAATTCGTCATTGTGTGGGAGCGAGGGATGCAGTAAAGAAGGAATACTGCATCGGAAAGGAGATAGTCGTATCCCAAAAGAAAATGCTGTCGTTTCCATAGAAACGTAACTTGATTTAGGAAGAGAAGACACAGAGCACATAGTATTCGATAGCGACGCAATTTCTGTGATAATTCGTCAATGTGAGAGAGCGTGAGATGCAGTAAAGAAGGAATAGTGCATCGGAAAGGAGATACTCGTATCCTAGAAGAAAATCCTGTCGTTTCAATGGAAATATTACTCGATTTAGAAGGAGAAGTCATAGAACCCGAAGTATCTCATAGCGACGCATTATCAGTGTCAATTCGCCAATGTGAGGGAGCGAGGAATGCAGTAAAGAAGGAATAGTGCATCGGGAAGGAAATACTCGTATCCCAAAAGAAAATCCTGTCGTTTCAATAGATACGTTACTCGATTTAGAAGCAGAAGTCGTAGAACCCGAAGTATCTCATAGCGACGCAATATCAGTGTCAATTCGCCAATGTGAGGGAGCGAGGAATGCAGTAAAGAAGGAATAGTGCATCGGGATGGAAATACTCGTATCACAAAAGAAAATCCTGTCGTTTTCATAGAAAAGTTACTCAATTTAGTAGGATAGGTCATAGAACCCATAGTATTTCATAGCGACGCAATTTCTGTGTTAATTCGTCAATGTGAGGGAGCGAGAGATGCAGTAAAGACGGAAAATTGCATCGGAAGGAGATACTCGTTTCCCAAAAGGAAATCCTGTCGTTTCCATAGAAACGTTACTCGATTTAGAAGGAGCAGTTATAGAACCAATAGTATTTCGTAGCGACGCAATTGCTGTGCTTATTCGTCAATGTGATGGAGCGAGGGATGCAGTAAAAACGGAATAGTGCATCGGAATGGAGATACTCGTATCCCAAAGGAAACTCTTGTCGTTTCAAGAGAATCGTTACTCGATTTAGATGGAGAAGTCATAGAACCCATAGATTTTTATAGCTACGCAATTTCTGTGTTAATTCTTCAATGAGAGGGAGCGAGGGATGCAGTAAAGAAGAAATAGTGCATCGCAAAGGAGATACTCGTATACTAAAAGAAAAGCCTCTCGTTTCCATAGAAACGTTGCTCGATTTAGAAGGAGAAGTCATTGAACCCATAGTATTTCTTAGCGTCGCAATTTCATTGTTAATTCGTCATTGTGTGGGAGCGAGGGATGCAGTAAAGAAGGAATACTGCATCGGAAAGGAGATAGTCGTATCCCAAAAGAAAATGCTGTCGTTTCCATAGAAACGTAACTTGATTTAGGAAGAGAAGACACAGAGCACATAGTATTCGATAGCGACGCAATTTCTGTGATAATTCGTCAATGTGAGAGAGCGTGAGATGCAGTAAAGAAGGAATAGTGCATCGGAAAGGAGATACTCGTATCCCAGAAAGAAATCCTGTCGTTTCAATGGAAACATTACTCGATTTAGAAGGAGAAGTCATAGAACCCGAAGAATCTCATAGCGACGCAATTTCAGTGTCAATTCGCCAATGTGAGGGGGCGAGGAATGCAGTAAAGAAGGAATAGTGCATCGGGATGGAAATACTCGTATCCCAAAAGAAAATCCTGTCGTTTTCATAGAAAAGTTACTCAATTTAGTAGGATAAGTCATAGAACCCATAGTATTTCATAGCGACGCAATTTCTGTGTTAATTCGTCAATGTGAGGGAGCGAGAGATGCAGTAAAGACGGAAAATTGCATCGGAAGGAGATACTCGTTTCCCAAAAGGAAATCCTGTCGTTTCCATAGAAACGTTACTCGATTTAGAAGGAGCAGTTATAGAACCAATAGTATTTCGTAGCGACGCAATTGCTGTGCTTATTCGTCAATGTGATGGAGCGAGGGATGCAGCAAAAACGGAATAGTGCATCGGAAAGGAGATACTCGTATCCCAAAGGAAAATCTTGTCGTTTCAAGAGAATCGTTACTCGATTTAGATGGAGAAGTCATAGAACCCATAGATTTTTATAGCTACGCAATTTCTGTGTTAATTCGTCAATGTGAGGGAGCGAGGGATGCAGTAAAGAAGAAATAGTGCATCGCAAAGGAGATACTCGTATACTAAAAGAAAAGCCTCTCGTTTCCATAGAAACGTTACTCGATTTAGAAGAAGAAGTCATTTAACACATAGTACTGCATAGCGACGCAATTTCTGTGATAATTCGTCAATGTGAGGGAGCCAGGGATGCGGTATAGAAGGAATAATGCATCGGATGGGAGATATTCGCATCCGAAAAGAAAATCCTGACGTTTCCATTGAAACGTTACTCGATTTAGAAGGAGAAGTCATAGAACCCATAGTATTTCATAGCGACGCAATTTCTGTGTTAATTCGCCAATGTGAGGGAGCGTGGGATGCAGTGCAGATGGAATAGTGCATCGGAAGGGAAATACTCGTATTACAAAAGAACATCCTGTCGTTTCCATAGAAACGTTACTCGATTTGGAAGGAGAAGTTATAGAACCCATAGTAATTCATAGCGACGCAATGTCTGTGCTTATTCGTCAATGTGAGGGAGCGAGGGATTCAGTAAAGAAGGAATAGTGCATCGGAAAGGTGTTAGTGGTATCTTAAAAGGAAATACTCTCTTTTCTATAGAAACGTTACACGATTTAGAAGGAGAAGTCAATGAATCCATTGAATTCCATAGCGTCGAAATTTCTGTGATAAATCGTCAATGTGAGGGAGCGAGGTATGCAGTAAAAACGGAATAGTGCATCGGAAAGGAGATACTCGTATCCCGAAAGAAAATACTGTCGTTTCAATAGATACGTTACTCGATTTAGAAGGGGAAGTCATTGAACCAATAGTATTTCATAGCGACGCAATTCCTGTGTTAATTCGTCAATGTGAGGGAGCGAGGGATGCAGTAAAGAAGGAATAGTGCATCGGAAAGGTGATAGTTGTATCTTAAAAGACAATCCTCTCTTATCTATAGAAACGTTACACGATTTGGAAGGAGAAGTCATTGAATCCATTGAATTCCATAGCGACGAAATTTCTGTGATAAATCGTCAATGTGAGGGAGCGAGGTATGCAGTAAAAACGGAATAGTGCATCGGAAAGGAGATACTCGTATCCCAAAAGAAAATCCTCTCTTTTCCATAGAAACGTTACTCGATTTAGAAGGAGAAGTTCTAGTATGTATAGTATTTCATAGCGACGCAATTTCTGTGTTAATTCGTCAATGTGAGGGAGCGAGGGATGCAGTAAGGTCGGAATAGTGCTTTGGAAAGGAGATACCCGTATACCAAAAGAAAATCCTTTCGTTTCCATAGAAAAGTTACACGATTTAGAAGGAGAAGTCATAGAACCCATAGTAATTCATAGCGACGAATTTTCTATGTTAATTCGTCAATGTGAGGGAGCGAGCGATGCAGTAAAGAAGGAATAGTGCATCAAGAAGGAGATACTCGCATCCCAAAAGCAAATCCTGCCGTTTCCATAGAAACGTTACTCGATTTAGAAGGAGAAGTCATAGAACCCATAGTATTTCATAGCGACGCAATTTCTGCGTTAATTTGTTAATGTGAGCGTGCGAGGGATGCAGTAAAGAAGGAATAGTGCATCGGAAAGGAGATAGTCGTATCCCAAAAGAAAATCCTGTCGTATCCATAGAAACGTTACTCGATTTAGAAGGAGAAGTCATTGAACCCATAGAATTCCATTGCGACACAATTTCTGTGTTAATTCGCCAATGTGAGGGAGCGAGGGATGCAGTACAGAAGGAATAGTGCAGCGGAAAGAAGATGCTCGTATCCCAAAAGACAATTCTGTCTTTTCCATAGAAACGTTACTCGATTTAGAAGGAGAAGTCATAGAACCCATAGAATTACATAGCAACGCCATTTCTGTGTTAATTCGTCAATGTGGTGGAGCGAGGGATGCAGTAAAGAAGGAATAGTGCATCGGAAAGGAGGTACTCGTATCCCGAAAGGAAATACCGTCGTTTCCATAGAAACGTTACTCGAATTAGAAGGAGAAGCCATAGAACACATAGTATTTCATAGCGACTCAATTTCTGGGTTAATTCGTCAATGTGAGGGAGCGAGGGATGCAGTAAAGAAAGAATAGCGCATCGGAATTGAGATACTCGTATACCAAAGGAAAAACCTTTCGTTTCCGTAGAAACGTTACTCGATTTAGAGGGAGAAGTCATAGAACCCATAGTATTTCATAGCGACAGAATTTCTGTGTTAGTTCGGCAATGTGAGGGAGCGAGGGATGCAGTAAAGAAGGAATAGTGCATCGGAAAGGAGACCTCGTATCCGAAAAGAAAATCCTGACGATTCCATTGAAACGTTACTCGGTTTAGAAGGATAAGACATAGAACCCATAATAATTCATAGAGCCACAATTTCATTGTTGATTCGTCAATGTGAGGCAGCGAGGGATGCAGTAAAGAAGGAGTAGTGCATCGGAAAGGAGATGCCCGTATCCCAAAAGAAAATCCTGTCGTTTCCATAGAAACGTTACTCGATTTAGAAGGAGAATCAATAGAACCAATAGTATTTAATAGCGACGCAATTTCTGTGCTTATTCCTCAAGGTGAGGGAACGAGTTTGCAGTAAAGAAGGAATAGTGCATCAAAAAGTAGATACTCGTATCCCAAAAGAAAATCCTGTCGTTTCCGTAGAAACGTTACTCGATTTAGAAGGAGAAGTCATAGAACCCATAGTATTTCGTAGCGATGCCATTTCTGTGTTAATTCGTCAATGTGAGGGAGCGAGGGATGCAGTAAAGAAGGAGTAGTGCATCGGGAAGGAGATACTCGTATCCCAAAAGAAAATCCTGTCGTTTCAATAGAATAGTTACTCGATTTAGAAGGAGAAGTCATAGAACCCATGGCTTTTTATAGCGGCGCAATTTCTGTGTTAATTCGTCAATGTGAGGGAGCGAGGGATGCAGTAAAGAAATAATAGTGCATCGTAAAGGAGATACTCGTATTCCCAAAGAAAATCCTCTCGTTTCCATAGAAACGATACTCGATTTAGAAGGAGAAGTCATTGAACACATAGTATAGCATAGCGACGCAATTTCTGTGATAATTCGTCAATGTGAGGAAGCCAGGGATGCAGTAAAGATGGAATAATGCATCGGATAGGAGATATTCGTACCCGAAAAGAAAATCCTGACGTTTCCATAGAAACGGTACTCGATTAAGATGGAGAAGTCGTAGGTCACATAGTACTCCATAGCGACGCCATTTCTGTGTTAATTCGTCAATGTTAGGGAGCGAGGGATGCAGTAAAGAAGGAATAGTGCATCGGAAAGGAGATACTCGTTTCCCAAAAGAAAATCCTGTCGTTTCCGTGGTAACGTTACTCGAATTAGTAGGAGAAGTTATAGAACACATAGTATTTCATGGCGACGCAATTTCTGTGTTAATTCGTCATTGTGAGGGAGCGAGGGATGCAGAAAGAAGGAATTGTGCATCGGAAAGGAAATACTCGTACCCCAAAAGAAAATCCTTTCGTTTTCGTAGAAATGTTACTCGATTTAGAAAGAGAAGTCATTGAACCCATAGTATTCCATAGCGACGCAATTTCTGTGATAAATCGTCAATGTGAGGGAGCGAGAGATGCAGTAAAGAAGGAATAGGGCACCGGATAGGAGATACTCGTGTTCCAAAAGAAACGTAATCCAAAAGAAAATCCTGTCGTTCCATAGAAACGTTACTCGATATAGAAGGAGAAGTCATAGAACCCATAGTATTTCATAGCGACGCAATTTCTGTGTTAATTCGCCAATGTGAGGGAGCGAGGGATGCGGCACAGATGGAATTGTGCATCGTAAAGGAGATACTCGTGTTTCAAAAGAACATCCTGTCCTTTCCATAGAAACGTTACTCGATTTAGAAGGAGAGGTTATAGAACCCATAGTAATTCATAGCGACGCAATGTCTGTGCTTATTTGTCTATGTGAGGGAGCGAGGGATGCAGTAAAGAAGGAATAGCGCATCGGAAAGGAGATACTCGTATCCCAAAAGAAGTTCCTGTTGTTTCCATAGAAACGTTACTCGATTTAGAAGGAGAAGTCATAGAACCCATAGTATTTCATTGCGATGCCATTTATGTGTTAATTCGTCAATGTGAGGGAGCGAGGGATGCAGTAAAGAAGGAATAGTGCATCAGAAAGGAGATACTCGTATCCCAAAAGAAAATAATGTCGTTTCCATTGAAACGTTACTCGATTTAGAAGGATAAGTCGTAGAACCCATGGAATTTCAAAGCGACGCAATTTCTGTGCTTATTCCTCAATGTGAGGGAACGATGGGATGCAGTAAAAAAGGAATAGTGCATCGGAAAGGAGATGGTCGTATCTCAAAAGAAAATCCTGGCGCCTCCATAGAAACGTTACTCGATTTAGGAAATGTCATAGAACCCATAGTATTTCATAGCGACGCAATTTCATTGTTAATTCGTCAATGTGAGGGAGCGAGGGATGCAATAAAGAAGGAATAGTGCATCAGAAAGGAGACACTTGTATCCCAAAATAAAATCCTGTCGTTTCAATAGAAACGTTTTTCGCTTTAGCTGGAGAACTTATAGATTACATAGTACTTCATAGCGACGCATTTTCTGTGTTAATTAGTCAATATGAGGGAGCGAGAGATGCAGTCAGGAAGGAATGGTGCATCGGAAAGGAGATCCTCGTATCATAAATGAAACTACTGTCGTTTCCATAGAAACGTTACTCGATTTAGAAGGAGAAGTCACAGAACACATATTATTTCATAGCGACGCAATTTGTGCGTTAATTCGTCAGTGTGAGGGAGCGAGTGATGCAGTAAAGAAATAATAGTGCAACGGAAAGGAGATAGTCGTATCAAAAAGAAAATCTCGTCGTATCAATAGAAACGTTACTCGATTTAGAAGGAGAAGTCGTAGAACCCATAGTATTTCATAGCGACGCAATTTCTGTGCTTATCCGTCAAAGTGAGGGAGCGAGGGATGCAGTAAAAACGGAATAGTGCATCGGAAACCAGATACTCGTTTCCCAAAAGAAAATCCTGTCGATTCTATAGAATCGCTACTCGATTTAGAAGGAGAAGTCATAGAACCCATAGTATTTCATGGCGACGCAATTTCTGTGTTAATTCTTCATTGTGAGGGAGCGAGGGATGCAGTAAAGAAGGAATAGTGCATCGGAAAGGAGATACACGTATCCCAAAAGATTATCCTGTCGTTTCCATAGAAACGTTACTCGATTTAGAAGGAGAAGTCATTGAACCCATAGTATTTCTTAGCGACGCAATTTCATTGTTAATTCGTCATTGTGTGGGAGCGAGGGATGCAGTAAAGAAGGAATACTGCATCGGAAAGGAGATAGTCGTATCCCAAAAGAAAATGCTGTCGTTTCCATAGAAACGTAACTTGATTTAGGAAGAGAAGACACAGAGCACATAGTATTCGATAGCGACGCAATTTCTGTGATAATTCGTCAATGTGAGAGAGCGTGAGATGCAGTAAAGAAGGAATAGTGCATCGGAAAGGAGATACTCGTATCCCAGAAGAAAATCCTGTCGTTTCAATGGAAACATTACTCGATTTAGAAGGAGAAGTCATAGAACCCGAAGTATCTCATAGCGACGCGATATCAGTGTCAATTCGCCAATGTGAGGGAGCGAGGAATGCAGTAAAGAAGGAATAGTGCATCGGGAAGGAAATACTCGTATCCCAAAAGAAAATCCTGTCGTTTCAATAGATACGTTACTCGATTTAGAAGGGGAAGTCATTGAACCAATAGTATTTCATAGAGACGCAATTCCTGTGTTAATTCGTCAATGTGAGGGAGCGAGGGATGCAGTAAAGAAGGAATAGTGCATCGGAAAGGTGATAGTTGTATCTTAAAAGAAAATCCTCTCTTTTCTATAGAAACGTTACACGATTTGGAAGGAGAAGTCATTGAATCCATTGAATTCCATAGCGACGAAATTTCTGTGATAAATCGTCAATGTGAGGGAGCGAGGTATGCAGTAAAAACGGAATAGTGCATCGGAAAGGAGATACTCGTATCCCAAAAGAAAATCCTCTCTTTTCCATAGAAATGTTACTCGATTTAGAAGGAGAAGTTATAGTATCTATAGTATTTCATAGCGACGCAATTTCTGTGTTAATTCGTCAATGTGAGGGAGCAAGGGATGCAGTAAGGTCGGAATAGTGCTTTGGAAAGGAGATACCCGTATACCAAAAGAAAATCCTGTCATTTCCATAGAAAAGTTACACGATTTAGAAGGAGAAGTCATAGAACCCATAGTAATTCATAGCGACGAATTTTCTATGTTAATTCGTCAATGTGAGGGAGCGAGCGATGCAGTAAAGAAGGAATAGTGCATTAAGAAGGAGATACTCGCATCCCAAAAGCAAATCCTGCCGTTTCCATAGAAACGTTACTCGATTTAGAAGGAGAAGTCATAGAACCCATAGTATTTCATAGCGACGCAATTTCTGCGTTAATTTGTTAATGTGAGCGTGCGAGGGATGCAGTAAAGAAGGAAGAGTGCATCGGAAAGGAGATAGTCGTATCCCAAAAGAAAATCCTGTCGTTTCCATAGAAACGTTACTCGATTTAGAAGGAGAAGTCATTGAACCCATAGAATTCCATAGCGACGCAATATCTGTGTTAATTCGCCAATGTGAGGGAGCGAGGGATGCAGTACAGAAGGAATAGCGCAGCGGAAAGAAGATGCTCGTATCCAAAAAGACAATTCTGTCTTTTCCATAGAAACGTTACTCGATTTAGAAGGAGAAGTCATAGAACAAATAGAATTACATAGCGACGCCATTTCTGTGTTAATTCGTCAATGTGAGGGAACGAGGGATGCAGTATAGAAGGAATAGTGCATCGGAATGGAGATACTCGTATCCCAAAAGAAAATCCTGTTGTTTCCATAGAAACGTTAAACGATTTATAAGGGGATGTCATAGAACCGATAGTATTTCATAGCGACGCAATTTCTGTGTTAATTTATCATCTTGAGGGAGCGAGGGATGCAGTAAAGAAGGAATTGTACATCGGAAAGGAGATACTCGTATCCCAAAAGAAAATCCTGATGTTACCATAGAAACGTTACTCGATTAAGATGGAGAAGTCATAGAACCCTTAGTATTTCATGGCGACGCCATTTCTGTGTTAATTCGTCAATGTGGTGGTGCGTGGGATGCAGTAAAGAAGGAATAGTGCATCGGAAAGGAGGTACTCGTATCCCGAAAGGAAATACCGTCGTTTCCATAGAAACGTTACTCGAATTAGAAGGAGAAGCCATAGACCACATAGTATTTCATAGCGACTCAATTTCTGGGTTAATTCGTCAATGTGAGGGAGCGAGGGATGCAGTAAAGAAAGAATAGTGCATCAGAATTGAGATCCTCGTATACCAAAGGAAAATCCTTTCGTTTCCGTAGAAACGTTACTCGATTTAGAGGGAGAAGTCATAGAACCCATAGTATTTCATAGCGACAGAATTTCTGTGTTAGTTCGTCAATGTGAGGGAGCGAGGGATGCAGTAAAGAAGGAATAGTGCATCGGAAAGGAGATACTCGTATCCCAAAAGAAAATCCTGACGATTCCATAGAAACGTTACTCGATTTAGAAGGATAAGACATAGAACCCATAATATTTCATAGAGCCACAATTTCATTGTTGATTCGTCAATGTGAGGGAGCGAGGGTTGCAGTAAAGAAGGAGTAGTGAATCGGAAAGGAGATGCTCGTATCCCAAAAGAAAATCCTGTCGTTTCCATAGAAACGTTACTCGATTTAGAAGGAGAATCAATAGAGCCAATAGTATTTAATAGCGACGCAATTTATGTGCTTATTCCTCAACGTGAGGGAACGAGGGGTGCCGTAAAGAAGGAATAGTGCATCAAAAAGTAGATACTCGTATCCCAAAAGAAAATCCTGTCGTTTCCGAAGAAACGTTACTCGATTTAGAAGGAGAAGTCATAGAACCCATAGTATTTCGTAGCGATGCCATTTCTGTGCTAATTCGTCAATGTGAGGGAGCGAGGGATGCAGTAAAGAAGGAGTAGTGCATCGGGAAGGAGATACTCGTATCCCAAAAGAAAATAATGTCGTTTCCATTGAAACGTTACTCGATTTAGAAGGATAAGTCATAGAACCCATAGTATTTCATAGCGACGGAATTTCTGTGCGTATTCCTCAATGTGAGGGAACTATGGGATGCCTTAAAGAAGGAATAGTGCATCGGAAAGGAGATACTCGTATCCCAAAAGAAAATCCTGTCGTTTCAATAGAATCGTTACTCGATTTAGAAGGAGAAGTCATAGAACCCATAGCTTTTTATAGCGGCGCAATTTCTGTGTTAATTCGTCAATGTGAGGGAGCGAGGGATGCAGTAAAGAAAAAATAGTGCATCGTAAAGGAGATACTCGTATTCCCAAAGAAAATCCTCTCGTTTCCATAGAAACATTACTCGATTTAGAAGGAGAAGTCATTGAACACATAGTATAGCATAGCGACGCAATTTCTGTGATAATTCGTCAATGTGAGGGAGCCAGGGATGCAGTAAAGATGGAATAATGCATCGGATAGGAGATATTCGTATCCGAAAAGAAAAATCCTGACGTTTCCATAGAAACGGCACTCGATTAAGATGGAGAAGTCATAGGTCACATAGTACTCCATAGCGACGCCATTTCTGTGATAATTCGTCAATGTTAGGGAGCGAGGGATGCAGTAAAGAAGGAATAGTGCATCGGAAAGGAGATACTCGTTTCCCAAAAGAAAATCCTGTCGTTTCCGTGGTAACGTTATTCGAATTAGTAGGAGAAGTTATAGAACACATAGTATTTCATGGCGACGCAATTTCTGTGTTAATTCGTCATTGTGAGGGAGCGAGGGATGCAGAAAGAAGGAATTGTGCATCGGAAAGGAAATACTCGTACCCCAAAAGAAAATCCTTTCGTTTCCGTAGAAATGTTACTCGATTTAGAAAGAGAAGTCATTGAACCCATAGTATTCCATAGCGACGCAATTTCTGTGATAAATCGTCAATGTGAGGGAGCGAGAGATGCAGTAAAGAAGGAATAGTGCACCGGATAGGAGATACTCGTGTTCCAAAAGAAACGTAATCCAAAAGAAAATACTGTCGTTCCATAGAAACGTTACTCGATATAGAAGGAGAAGTCATAGAACCCATAATATTTCATAGCGACGCAATTTCTGTGTTAATTCGCCAATGTGAGGGAGCGAGGGATGCGGCACAGATGGAATTGTGCATCGGAAAGGAGATACTCGTGTTTCAAAAGAAAATCCTTTCGTTTCCGTAGAAATGTTACTCGATTTAGAAAGAGAAGTCATTGAACCCATAGTATTCCATAGCGACGCAATGTCTGTGCTTATTCGTCAATGTGAGGGAGCGAGGGATGCAGTAAAGAAGGAATAGCGCATCGGAAAGGAGATACTCGTATCCCAAAAGAAGTACCTGTTGTTTCCATAGAAACGTTACTCGATTTAGAAGGAGAAGTCATAGAACCCATAGTATTTCATTGCGATGCCATTTATGTGTTAATTCGTCAATGTGAGGGAGCGAGGGATGCAGTAAAGAAGGAATAGTGCATCAGAAAGGAGATACTCGTATCCCAAAAGAAAATAATGTCGTTTCCATTGAAACGTTACTCGATTTAGAAGGATAAGTCATAGAACCCATGGAATTTCATAGCGACGCAATTTCTGTGCTTATTCCTCAATGTGAGGGAACGATGGGATGCAGTAAAAAAGGAATAGTGCATCGGAAAGGAGATGGTCGTATCTCAAAAGAAAATCCTGGCGCCTCCATAGAAACGTTACTCGATTTAGGAAATGTCATAGAACCCATAGTATTTCATAGCGACGCAATTTCATTGTTAATTCGTCAATGTGAGGGAGCGAGGGATGCAGTAAAGAAGGAATAGTGCATCAGAAAGGAGACACTTGTATCCCAAAATAAAATCCTGTCGTTTCAATAGAAACGTTTTTCGCTTTAGCTGTAGAACTTATAGATTACATAGTACTTCATAGCGACGCATTTTCTGTGTTAATTAGTCAATATGAGGGAGCGAGAGATGCAGTCAGGAAGGAATGGTGCATCGGAAAGGAGATCCTCGTATCATAAATGAAACTACTGTCGTTTCCATAGAAACGTTACTCGATTTAGATGGAGAAGTCACAGAACACATATTATTTCATAGCGACGCAATTTGTGCGTTAATTCGTCAGTGTGAGGGAGCGAGTGATGCAGTAAAGAAATAATAGTGTAACGGAAAGGAGATAGTCGTATCAAAAAGAAAATCCCGTCGTATCAATAGAAACGATACTCGATGTAGAAGGAGAAATTTTAGAACCCATAGTATTCCAGAGCAACGCAATTTCTGAGAATATTCGTCGATGTGACGGAGCTAGGGATGCAGTAAAGAACTAATAGAGCATCTCAAAGGAGATACTCGTATCCCAAAATAAAATCCTGTCGTTTCCATAGAAACGTTACTTGATTTTAAAGGAGAAGTCATGGAACCCATAGTATTTATTAGCGAAGTAATTTCTGTGTTAATTCGTCAATGTGATCGAACTAGGGATGCAGTAAAGAGGGAATAGTGCATCGGAATGGAGATACTCGTCTCCCAAAAGAAAGTCCTGTCGTTTCAACAGAAACGTTACTCGTTTTAGAAGGAGAAGTCATAGAACCCTTAGTATTTCATAGCGACGCAATTTCTGTGTTAATTCGCGAATGTGAGGGAGCGAGGGATGCAGTACAGAAGGAGTAGTGCATTGGAAAGGAGATAGTCGTATCCCAAAAGAAAATTCTGTCGTTTCCATAGAAACGTTACTCGATTTAGAAGGAGAAGTCATGGAACACATAGTATGTCATAGCGACGCAAGTTCTGAGGTAATTCCTCAATGTAAGGGAGCGAGGGATGCAGTAAAGAAGGAATAGTGCATCGGAAAGGAGGTACTCGTATACCAAAAGAAAATCCTGTCGATTCCATTCAAACGTTACTCGATTTAGAAGGAGATGTCATAGAACCCATAGTATTCCATAGCGACGCAATTTCTGTGTTAATTCGTCAATGTGAGGGAGCCAGGAATGCAGTAAAGAAGGTATAGTGCATCGGAAAGGAGATACTCGTATCCCAAAAGAAAATCCTGTCGTTTCTATAGAAACGTTTCTCGATTTAGAAGGAGAAGTCATAGAACACATAGTATTCCTTAGGGACTCAATTTCAGTGTTCATTCTTCAATGTGACTGAGCCAGGGATACAGTAAAGAAGGAATAGTGCATCGGAAATGAGATACTCGTATCCCAAAAGAAAATCCTTTCGTTTTAACAGAAACGTTACTCGATTTAGAAAGAGATGTCATAGAACGCATAGTATTTCAAGACAACGCTATTTCTGTGTTAATTCGTCAATGTGAGGGCGTGAGGGATGCAGTAAAAAAGGAATAGTGAATCTGAAAGGAGATAGTCGTATCCCAAAGGAAAATCCAGTCGTTTCCAAAGAAACGTTACTCGATTTAGAAGGAGAAGTCAATGTACCCATAGTATTCCATAGCGACGCAACTGCTGTGGCAATTCGTCCAAGTGAGAGAGCCAAGGATGCAGTAAAGAAAGAATAGTGCATCGGAAAGGAGATAGTGTTATCCAAAATGAAAATCTAGTAGTTTCCATAGAAACGTTACTCGATTTAGAAGGAGAAGTTATAGAACCCATAGTATTTCATAGCGACGCAATTTCTGTGTTAATTCGCCAATGTGAGGGAGCGAGGGATGCAGTACAGAAGGAATAGTGCATCGGAAAGGAGATAGTCGTATCCCAAAAGAAAATTCTGTTGTTTCCATAGAAACGTTACTCGATTTAGAAGGAGAAGTCATAGAACCCATAGTATTTGTTAGCGACGCAATTTCTGCGTTAATTCGTCAATGTGAGGGAGCGAGGGATGCAGTAAAGAAGGATTAGTGCATCGGAAAGGAGATAGTGTTATCCAAAATGAAAATCCAGTAGTTTCCATAGAAACGTTACTCGCTTTAGAAGGAGAAGTTATAGAACACATAGTATTTCATAGCGACGCAATTTCTGTGTTTATTCGGCAATGTGAGAGAGCGAGGGATGCAGTAGAGAAGGAATAGTACATCGGAAAGGAGATACTCGTATCCGAAAAGATAATCCTGTCGTTTCCATGGAAACGTTACTCGATTTAGAAGGAGAAGTCATTGAACCCATAGTATTCCATAGGGACGCAATGCCAGTGTTGATTCGGCAATGTGAGTGAGCCAGGAATACAGTAAAGAAGGAATAGTGCATCGGAAAAAGATACTCGTATCCCAAAAGAAAATCCTGTCGTTTTAGTAGAAACGTTACTCGATTTAGAACGAAAGGTCATAGAACACATAGTATTTCGTAGCGACGAAATATCTGCGTTATTTCGTCAATGTGAGGGAGCGAGGGATGCAGTAAAGAAGGAATAGTGAATCTGACAGGAGATAGTCGTATCTCAAAAGAAAATCTAGTCGTTTCCAAAGAAACGTTACTCGATTTAGAAGGAGAAGTCAATGAACCCATAGTATTCCATAGCGACGCAACTGCTGTGACAATTCGTCCAAGTGAGAGAGCCAGGGATGCAGTAAAGAAGGAATAGTGCATCGGAAAGGAGATACTGTTATCCAAAATGAAAATCCAGTAGTTTCAATAGAAACGTTACTCGATTTATAAGGAGGAGTCATAGAACGCATAGTATTTCATAGCGACGCAATTTTTGTGTTAATTCGTCAATGTGAGGGAGCGAGAGATGCAGTAATGAAGGAATAGTGCAGCGGAAAGGAGATACTCGTATACCAAAAGAAAATCCTCTCGTTTCCACAGAAACGTTACTCGATTTATAAGGACAAGTTATTGAACCCATGGCATATAATGGCGACGCAATTTCTGTGCTAATTCGACAATGTGAGGGGGCGAGGAATGTAGTAAAGAAGGAGTAGTGCATCGGAAAGGAGATACACGAATCCCAAAAGAAAATCCTGTCGTTTCCATTGACAAGGTACTCGATTTAGAAGGAGAAGTCATGGAACACATAGTATTCCATAGCGTCGATATTTCTGTGTTAATTTGTCAATGTGAGGGAGCCAGGGATGCAGTAAAGAAGGAATAGTGCATCGGAAAGGAGATAGTCGTATCCCAAAAGAAAATCCTGTCGTTTCCATAGAAACGTTACTCGATTTAGAAGGAGAAGTCATGGAACCCATAGAATTTCATAGCGACGCAATTTCTGTGTCAATTCGTCAATGTGAGGGAGCGAGGGATGCAGTAAAGAAGGAATGGTGCATCGGAAAGGCGATACTCGTGTACCAAAAGAAATTCCTGTCATTTCCATAGATACGTTATTCGATTTAGAAAGAGAAGTCATAGAACCCAAAGTATACCATAGCGACGCAATTTCTCTGTTAATTCGTCAATGTGAGGTAGCCAGGAATGCATTAAAGAAGGAATAGTGCATCGGATAGGAGATATTCGTATCCCAAAGAAAATCCAGTTGTTTCCGTAGAAACGTTACTCGATTTTGCGGGAGATGTCATAGAACCAATAGTATTTCATAGCGACGCAATTTCTGTGATAATTTGTGAATGTAATGGAGCGATGGATGCAGTAAAGACGGAATAATGCATCGGACTGGAGATACTCATATCCCATAAGAAAATCCTGACGTTTCCATAGAAACGTTACTCGATTTAGAAGGAGAAGTCCTAGAACACATAGTATTTCATAGCGACGCAATTTCTGCGATAATTCGTCAATGTGAGGGAGCGAGATATGCAGTAAAGAAGGAATGGTGCATCGGAAAGGAGATAATCGTATCCCAAAAGAAAATCCTGTCGTTTCCATAGAAACGTTACTCGATTTAGAAGGAGAAGTCATAGAACCCATAGTATTTCATAGCGACGCAATTTCTGTGCTTATTCGTCAATGTGAGGGGACGATGGATGCAGTAAAGAAGGAATAGTGCATCGGAAAGGAGATCCTCGTATCCGAAAAGAAAATCCTGTCGTTTCCATAGGAACGTTACTCGATTTAGAAGGAGAAGTAATTGATCCCATAGTATTCCACAGGGACGCAATTTCAGTGTTAATTCGTCAATGTGACTGAGCCAGGGATACAGTAAAGAAGGAATAGTGCATCGGAAATGAGATACCCGTAATCCAAAAGAAAATCCTCTCGTTTCCATAGAAACGTTACTCGATTTAGAAGGAGAAGTCATAGAACCCATAGTATTTCATTGCGACGCAATTTCTATGTTAATTCGTCAATGTGAGGGAGTGAGGGATGCATTAAAGAAGGAATTGTGCATCGGAAAGGAGATACTCGTAACCCAAAAGAAAATCCTGTCGATTCCATTGAAACTTTACTCGATTTAGAAGGAGAAGTCATAGAACACATAGTACTCCATTGCGTCGCATTTTCTGTGTTAATTCGTCAATGTGAGGGAGCGAGGGATGCAGTACAGAGGGAATACCGCATCGGAAAGGAGATAATCGTATCCCAAAAGAAAATCCTAGCGTTTCCATGGAAATGTTACTCGATTTAGAACGAGAAGTAATAGAACCCATAGTATTTCATAGCGACGCAAGTTCGGTGGTAATTCGTCAATGTAAGGGAGCGAGGGATGCAGTAAAGAAATAATAGTGCATCGGAAAGGAGATACTCCTATACCAAAAGAAAATCCTGTCGTTTCCATTGAAACGTTACTCGATTTAGAAGGAGAAGTAGTAGAACCATAGTACACCATAGGGACGCAATTTCAGTGTTAATTCGTCAATGTGACTGAGTCAGGGATAGTGCATCGGAAATGAGATACTCGTATCCCAAAAGAAATTCCTGTCGTTTTAATTGAAACGTTACTCGATTTAGAAAGAGATGTCATAGAACGACTAGCATTTCAAGGCGACGCAACTTCTGTGTTCATTCGTCAATGTGAGGGAGCGAAGAATGCAGTACAGAAAAGATAGCACATCGGAAAGGAGATAGTCGTATCCCAAAAGAAAATCCTGTCGTTTCCATGGAAATGATACTCGATTTAGAAGGAGAAGTCACAGAAAGCATAGTATTTCATAGCGACGCAATTTCTATGTTAATTCCTCAATGTGAGGGAGCGAGAGATGCAGTAAGGAAGGAATAGTGCATCGTAAAGGACATACTCGTGAACCAAAAGAAAATTCTCTCGTTTACATAGAAACGATACTCGATTTAGAAGGAGAAGTTTTAGAAGCCAAACTGTTTCATGGCGATGCAATTTCTGTGTTAATTCGACAATGTGAAGGAGCGAGGTATGCAGCAAAGAACTAATAGTGCACCGGAAGGGAGATACTCGTATCCCAAAAGAAAATTCTGTCGTTTCCATAGTAACGTTACTCGATTTATAAGGAGAATTCATAGAACGCATAGTATTTCATGGCGACGCAATTTCTGTGTTAATTCGTCAATGTGAGGGAGCGAGAGATGTAGTAATGAAAGAGTAGTGCATCGGAAAGGAGATACTCGTATACCAAAAGAAAATCCTGTCGTTTCCATTGAAACGTTACTCGATTTAGAAGGAGAAGTAATAGAACCCATAGTATACCATAGGGACGCAATTTCAGTGTTAATTCGTCAATGTGACTGAGTCAGGGCTACAGTAAAGAAGGAATAGTGCAGCGGAAATGAGATCCTCGTATCCCAAATGAAAGTCCTGTCGTTTTAATAGAAACGTTACTCTATTTAGAAAGAGATGTCATAGAACGCATAGCATTTCAAGGCGACGCAATTTCTGTGTTAATTCGTCAATGTGAGGGAGCGAAGAATGCAGTACAGAAAAAATAGGGCATCGGAAAGGAGATAGTCGTATCCCAGAAGAAAAACCTGTCGTTTCCATGGAAATGATACTCGATTTAGAAGGAGAAGTCACAGAACGCATAGTATTTCATAGCGACGCAATCTCTATGTTAATTCAACAAAGTGAGGGAGCCAGGGATGCAGTAAAGAAGGAATAGTGCATCGGAAAGGAGATAGTCGTACCCCAAAAGAAAATCCTGTCGGTTCCATAGAGACGTTATTCGATTTAGAAGGAGAAGTCATAGAACCCATAGAATTTCATAGCGACGCAATTTCTGTGTCAATTCGTCAATGTGAGGGAGCGAGGGATGCAGTAAAGTATTAATAGTGCATCGGAAAGTAGAAACTCGTATCACAAAAGAAAATCCTGTCGTTTCCATAGAAACGTTATTCGATTTAGAAGGAGAAGTCATAGAACCCATAGTATTTCATAGCGACGCAATTTCTGTGTCAATTCGTCAATGTGAGGTAGCCAGTAACTCATTAAAGAAGGAATAGTGCATCGGAAAGGAGATACTCGTATCCCAAATGAAAACCCTGTCGTTTCTATAGAAACGTTACTCGATTTAGAACGAGAGGTCATACAACACATAGTATTTCGTAGCGACGAAATATCTGCGTTATTTCGTCAATGTGAGGGAGCGAGGGATGCAGTAAAGAAGGAATAGTGAATCTGACAGGAGATAGTCGTATCTCAAAAGAAGATCCAGTCGTTTCCAAAGAAACGTTACTCGATTTAGAAGGAGAAGTCAATGAACCCATAGTATTCCATAGCGACGCAACTGCTGTGACAATTCGTCCAAGTGAGAGAGCCAGGGATGCAGTAAAGAAGGAATAGTGCATCGGAAAGGAGATAGTGTTATCCAAAATGAAAATCCAGTAGTTTCAATAGAAACGTTACTCGATTAATAAGGAGAAGTCATAGAACGCATAGTATTTCATAGCGACGCAATTTTTGTGTTAATTCGTCAATGTGAGGGAGCGAGAGATGCAGTAATGAAGGAATAGTGCAGCGGAAAGGAGATACTCGTATACCAAAAGAAAATCCTCTCGTTTCCACAGAAACGTTACTCGATTTATAAGGACAAGTTATTGAACCCATGGCATATAATGGCGACGCAATTTCTGTGCTAATTCGACAATGTGAGGGGGCGAGGAATGTAGTAAAGAAGGAATAGTGCATCGGAAAGGAGATACACGAATCCCAAAAGAAAATCCTGTCGTTTCCATTGACAAGGTACTCGATTTAGAAGGAGAAGTCATGGAACACATAGTATACCATAGCGTCGATATTTCTGTGTTAATTTGTCAATGTGAGGGAGCCAGGGATGCAGTAAAGAAGGAATAGTGCATCGGAAAGGAGATAGTCGTATCCCAAAAGAAAATCCTGTCGTTTCCATAGAAACGTTACTCGATTTAGAAGGAGAAGTCATGGAACCCATAGAATTTCATAGCGACGCAATTTCTGTGTCAATTCGTCAATGTGAGGGAGCGAGGGATGCAGTAAAGAAGGAATGGTGCATCGGAAAGGCGATACTCGTGTACCAAAAGAAATTCCTGTCATTTCCATAGATACGTTATTCGATTTAGAAAGAGAAGTCATAGAACCCATAGTATACCATAGCGACGCAATTTCTCTGTTAATTCGTCAATGTGAGGTAGCCAGGAATGCATTAAAGAAGGAATAGTGCATCGGAAAGGAGATATTCGTATGCCAAAGAAAATCCAGTTGTTTCCGTAGAAACGTTACTCGATTTAGAAGGAGAAGTCCTAGAACACATAGTATTTCATAGCGGCGCAATTTCTGTGCTTATTCGTCAATGTGAGGGGACGATGGATGCAGTAAAGAAGGAATAGTGCATCGGAAAGGAGATACTCGTATCCGAAAAGAAAATCCTGTCGTTTCCATAGGAACGTTACTCGATTTAGAAGGAGAAGTAATTGAACCCATAGTATTCCACAGGGACGCAATTTCAGTGTTAATTCGTCAATGTGACTGAGCCAGGGATACAGTAAAGAAGGAATAGTGCATCGGAAATGAGATACCCGTAATCCAAAAGAAAATCCTCTCGTTTCCATAGAAACGTTACTCGATTTAGAAGGAGAAGTCATAGAACCCATAGTATTTCATTGCGACGCAATTTCTATGTTAATTCGTCAATGTGAGGGAGTGAGGGATGCATTAAAGAAGGAATAGTGCATCGGAAAGGAGATACTCGTAACCCAAAAGAAAATCCTGTCGTTTCCATTGAAACTTTACTCGATTTAGAAGGAGAAGTCATAGAACACATAGTACTCCATTGCGTCGCAATTTCTGTGTTAATTCGTCAATGTGAGGGAGCGAGGGATGCAGTACAGAGGGAATACCGCATCGGAAAGGAGATAATCGTATCCCAAAAGAAAATCCTAGCGTTTCCATGGAAATGTTACTCGATTTAGAACGAGAAGTAATAGAACCCATAGTATTTCATAGTGACGCAAGTTCGGTGGTAATTCGTCAATGTAAGGGAGCGAGGGATGCAGTAAAGAAATAATAGTGCATCGGAAAGGAGATACTCCTATACCAAAAGAAAATCCTGTCGTTTCCATTGAAACGTTACTCGATTTAGAAGGAGAAGTAGTAGAACCATAGTACACCATAGGGACGCAATTTCAGTGTTAATTCGTCAATGTGACTGAGTCAGGGATAGTGCATCGGAAATGAGATACTCGTATCCCAAAAGAAATTCCTGTCGTTTTAATTGAAACGTTACTCGATTGAGAAAGAGATGTCATAGAACGACTAGCATTTCAAGGCGACGCAATTTCTGTGTTAATTCGTCAATGTGAGGGAGCGAAGAATGCAGTACAGAAAAAATAGCACTTCGGAAAGGAGATAGTCGTATCCCAAAAGAAAATCCTGTCGTTTCCATGGAAATGATACTCGATTTAGAAGGAGAAGTCGCAGAACGCATAGTATTTCATAGCGACGCAATTTCTATGTTAATTCGTCAATGTGAGGGAGCGAGAGATGCAGTAAAGAAGGAATAGTGCATCGTAAAGGACATACTCGTGAACCAAAAGAAAATTCTCTCGTTTACATAGAAACGATTCTCGATTTAGAAGGAGGAGTTTTAGAAGCCAAACTGTTTCATGGCGATGCAATTTCTGTGTTAATTCGACAATGTGAAGGAGCGAGGTATGCAGCAAAGAACTAATAGTGCATCGGAAGGGAGATACTCGTATCCCAAAAGAAAATTCTGTCGTTTCCATAGTAACGTTACTCGATTTATAAGGAGAATTCATAGAATGCATAGTATTTCATGGCGACGCAATTTCTGTGTTAATTCGTCAATGTGAGGGAGCGAGAGATGTAGTAATGAAGGAGTAGTGCATCGGAAATGAGATACTCGTATACCAAAAGAAAATCCTGTCGTTTCCATTGAAACGTTACTCGATTTAGAAGGAGAAGTAATAGAACCCACAGTATACCATAGGGACGCAATTTCAGTGTTAATTCGTCAATGTGACTGAGTCAGGGATACAGTAAAGAAGGAATAGTGCATCGGAAATGAGATCCTCGTATCCCAAATGAAAGTCCTGTCGTTTTAATAGAAACGTTACTCTATTTAGAAAGAGATGTCATAGAACGCATAGCATTTCAAGGCGACGCAATTTCTGTGTTAATTCGTCAATGTGAGGGAGCGAAGAATGCAGTACAGAAAAAATAGGGCATCGGAAAGGAGATAGTCGTATCCCAGAAGAAAATCCTGTCGTTTCCATGGAAATGATACTCGATTTAGAAGGAGAAGTCACAGAACGCATAGTATTTCATAGCGACGCAATTTCTATGTTAATTCAACAAAGTGAGGGAGCCAGGGATGCAGTAAAGAAGGAATAGTGCATCGGAAAGGAGATAGTCGTACCCCAAAAGAAAATCCTGTCGTTTCCATAGAGACGTTATTCGATTTAGAAGGAGAAGTCATAGAACCCATAGAATTTCATAGCGACGCAATTTCTGTGTCAATTCGTCAATGTGATGGAGCGAGAGATGCAGTAAAGTATTAATAGTGCATCGGAAAGAAGAAACTCGTATCCCAAACGAAAATCCTGTCGTTTGCATAGAAACGTTACTCGATTTACAAGGAGAAGTCATAGAACCCATTGTATTTCACAGCGCGCAATTTCTGTGCTACTTCGTCAATGTGAGGGAGCGAGGGATGCAGTAAAGAAGGAGTAGTGCATCGGAAAGGATATACTCGTATCCCAAAAGAAAATCCTGTTGTTTCCATAGAAACGGTACTCGAATTAGCAGGAGATGTCATAGAACCAAGGGTATTTCATAGCGACGCAATTTCTGTGTTAATTTGTCAATGTAATGGAACGATGGATGCTGTAAAGATGGAATAATGCATCGGAAAGGAGATACTCATATCCCTAAAGGAAATCCTGACGTTTCCATAGAAACGTTACTCGATTTAGAAGGAGAAGTCATAGAACACATAGTATTTCATAGCGACGCAATTTCTGCGATAATTCGTCAATGTGAGGGTACAAGGGATGCAGTGAAGATGGAATGGTGCATCGGAATGGATATACTCGTACCCCAAAAGAAAATCCTCTCGTTTCCATAGAAACGTTACTCGATTTAGAAGGAGAAGTTTTATAACCCATAGTATTTCATGGCGATGCAATATCTGTGTTAATTCGACAATGAGAGGGAGTGAGGGATGCATAAAGAAGGAATAGTGCATCGGAAAGGAGATACTCGTAACCCAAAAGAAAATCCTGTCGTTTCCATTGAAACTTTACTCGATTTAGAAGGAGAAGTCATAGAACACATAGTACTCCATAGCGTCGCAATTTCTATGTTAATTCGTCAATGTGAGGGAGTGAGGGATGCAGTACAGAGGGAATACCGCATCGGAAAGGAGATAATCGTATCCCAAAAGAAAATCCTAGCGTTTCCATGGAAATGTTACTCGATTTAGAAGGAGAAGTAATAGAACCCATAGTATTTCATAGCGACGCAAGTTCGGTGGTAATTCGTCAATGTAAGGGAGCGAGGGATGCAGTAAAGAAGTAATAGTGCATCGGAAAGGAGATACTCGTATCCCAAAAGAAATTCCTTTCGTTTTAATAGAAACGTTACTCGATTTACAAAGAGATGTCATAGAACGACTAGCATTTCAAGGCGACTCAATTTCTGAGTTAATTCGTCAATGTGAGGGAGCGAAGAATGCAGTACAGAAAAAATAGCACTTCGGAAAGGAGATAGTCGTATCCCAAAAGAAAATCCTGTCGTTTCCATGGAAATGATACTCGATTTAGAAGGAGAAGTCACAGAACGCATAGTATTTCATAGCGACGCAATTTCTATGTTAATTCGTAAATGTGAGGGAGCGAGAGATGCAGTAAAGAAGGAATAGTGCATCGTAAAGGACATACTCGTGAACCAAAAGACAATTCTCTCGTTTACATAGAAACGATACTCGATTTAGAAGGAGAAGTTTTAGAAGCCAACCTGTTTCATGGCGATAGAGTTTCTGTGTTAATTCGACAATGTGAAGGAGCGAGGTATGCAGCAAAGAACTAATAGTGCATCGGAAGGGAGATACTCGTATCCCAAAAGAAAATTCTGTCGTTTCCATAGTAACGTTACTCGATTTATAAGGAGAATTCATAGAACGCATAGTATTTCATGGCGACGCAATTTCTGTGTTAATTCGTCAATGTGAGGGAGCGAGAGATGTAGTAATGAATAAGTAGTGCATCGGAAAGGAGATACTCGTATACCAAACGAAAATCCTGTCGTTTCCATTGAAACGTTACTCGATTTAGAAGGAGAAGTAATAGAACCCATAGTATACCTTAGGGACGCAATTTCAGTGTTAATTCGTCAATGTGACTGAGTCAGGGACACAGTAAAGAAGGAATAGTGCATCGGAAATGAGATCCTCGTATCCCAAATGAAAGTCCTGTCGTTTTAATAGAAACGTTACTCTATTTAGAAAGAGATGTCATAGAACGCATAGCATTTCAAGGCGACGCAATTTCTGTGTTAATTCGTCAATGTGAGGGAGCGAAGAATGCAGTACAGAAAAAATAGCGCATCGGAAAGTAGATAGTCGTATCCCAGAAGAAAATCCTATCGTTTCCATGGAAATGATACTCGATTTAGAAGGAGAAGTCACAGAACGCATAGTATTTCATAGCGACGCAATTTCTATGTTAATTCAACAAAGTCAGGGAGCCAGGGATGCCGTAAAGAAGGAATAGTGCATAGGAAAGGAGATAGTCGTATCCCAAAAGAAAACCAGTCGTTTCCATAGAAACGTTACTCGATTTAGAAAGAGAAGTCAAAGAACCCATAGTATTTCACAGCGACGAAATTTCTGCGTTAATTCGTTAATGTGAGGGAGCGGGGGATGCAGTAAAGAAGGAATAGTGAATCTGAAAGGAGATAGTCGTATCCCAAAGGAAAATCCAGTCGTTTCCAAAGAAACGTTACTCTATTTAGAAGCAGAAGTCTATGAACCCATAGTATTCCATAGCGACGCAATTGCTGTGAAAATTCGTCCATGTGAGAGAGCCAGGGATGCAGTAAAGATGGAATAGTGCATCGGAAAGGAGAAACTTGTATCCCAAAAGAAAATCCTGTCGTTGAAATAGAATCGTTACTCGATTTAGATGGAGAAGGCATAGAACCCATAGTATTTCTTAGCGACGCAATTTCTGTGTTAATCGCCAATGTGATGGTGCGACTGAAGCAGTACAGAGGCAATAGTGCATCGGAAAGGAGATATACGTATCCCAAAAGAAAATTCTGTCGTTTCCATAGAAACGTTACTCGATTTATAAGGAGAATTCATAGAACGTATAGTATTTCATAGCGACGCAATTTCTGTGTTAATTCGTCAATGTGAGGGAGCGAGAATGTAGTAATGAAAGAGTAGTGCATCGGAAAGGAGTTACTCGTATACCAAAAGAAAATCCTCTCGTTTCCATTGAAACGTTTCTCGATTTAGAAGGAGAAGTTATTTAACACATAGGATTTTATGGCGATGCAATTTCTGTGCTAATTCGACAATGTGAGGGAGCGAGGAATGTAGTAAAGAAGGAATAGTGCATCGGAAAGGAGATACACGTATCCCAAAAGAAAATCCTGTCGTTTCCATTGACAAGTAACTCGATTTAGAAGGAGAAGTCATGGAACACATAGTATTCCATAGCGTCCCAATTTCTGTGTTAATTCGTCAATGTGAGGGAGCCAGGGATGCAGTAAAGAAGGAATAGTGCATCGGAAAGGAGATAGTCGTATCCCAAAAGAAAATCCTGTCGTTTCCATAGAAACGTTATTCGATTTAGACGGAGAAGTCATAGAACCCATAGTATTTCATAGCGACGCAATATCTGTGTCAATTCGTCAATGTGAGGGAGCGAGGGATGCAGTAAAGTATTAATAGTGCATCGGAAAGAAGAAACTCGTATCCCAAACGAAAATCCTGTCGTTTGCATAGAAACGTTACTCGATTTACAAGGAGAAGTCATAGAACCCATAGTATTTCATAGCGTCGCAATTTCAGTGCTAATTCGTCACAGTGAGGGAGCGAGGGATGCAGTAAAGAAGGAATAGTGAATCGGAATGGGGATAGTCGTATCCCAAAAGAAAATCCTGACGTTTCCATAGAAAAGTTACTCGATTTAGATGGAAAAGTTATGGCACCCTTAGTATTTCATTGCGACGCAATATCTGTGTTAATTCGTCAATGTGAGGGAGCGAGGGATGCAGTAAACAAGGATTAGTGAATCGGAAAGGACATATTCGTATTCCAAAAGAAAATCCTGTCGTTTCCATGGAAGCGTTACTCGATTTAGAAGGAGAAGTCGTGGAACCCATAGTATCTAATAGCGACGCAATTTCTGTGTTAATTCGTCAATGAGAGGGAGCTAGGGATGCAGTAAAGAGGGAATAGTCCATCGGAATGGAGATCCTCATATCCTAAAAGAAAATCCTGTCGTTTCCATAGAAACGTTATTCGATTTAGACGGAGAAGTCATAGAACCCATAGTATATCATAGCGACGCAATATCTGTGTTAATTAGCCAATGTGAGGGAGCGAGGGATGCAGTACAGATGGAATAGTGCATCGGAAACTAGATAGTCGTATCCCAAAAGAAAATTCTGTCGTTTGAATAGAAACGTTACTTGATTTAGAAGGAGAAGTCGTAGAACCCATAGTATTTCATAGCGATGCAATTTCTGTGTTAATTCGCCAATGTGAGAAAGCGAGAGATGCAGTAGAGAAGGAATAGTGCATCAGAAAGGAGATACTCGTATCCGAAAAGAAAATCCTGTCGTTTCCATAGAGACGTTACTCGGTTTAGAAGGAGAAGTCATAGAACCCCTAATATTCCATAGCGTCGCAATTTCTGTGTTAATTCGTCAATGTGAGGCAGCGAGGGATACAGTACAGAAGGAATAGTGCTTCGGAAAGGAGATACTCGTATGCCAAAAGAAATTCCTGTCGTTTCCATAGAAACGTTACTCGATTCAGAAGGGATTGTCATAGAACCAATACTATTTCATAGCGACGCAATTTCTGTGCTAATTCGTCAATGTGAGGGAGCGAGGGATGCAGTAAAGAAGGAGTAGTGCATCGGAAAGGAGATACTCGTATCCCAAAAGAAAATCCTGTCGTTTCCATAGATACGTTACTCGATTTAGAAGGAGAAGTCATAGAACCAATAGTATTCCATAGCGACGCAATTTCTGTGTTAATTCGTCAATGTCAGGTAGCCAGGGTTGCTTTATAGAAGGAATAGTGTATCGGAAAGGAGATACACGTGTCCCAAAATGAAAGCCCTGTCGTTTCTATAGAAACGTTACTCGATTTAGAAGGAGATTTCATAGAACCCATAGAATTACATAGCGACGAAATTTCTGCGTTAATTCGTCACAGTGAGGGAGCGAGGGATGGAGTAAAGAAGGAATAGTGAATCGGAATGGAGATAGTCGTATCCCAAAAGAAAATCCTGTCGTTTCCATAGAAAAGTTACTCCATTTAGAAGGAGAAGTTATGGCACCCTTAGTATTTCATTGCGACGCAATTTCTGTGTTAATTCGTCAATGTGAGGGAGCGAGGGATGCAGTAAACAAGGATTAGTGAATCGGAAAGGAGATATTCGTATTCCAAAAGAAATTCCTGTTGTTTCCATAGAAACGGTACTCGATTTAGCAGAAGATGTCGTAGAACCAATAGTATTTCATAGCGACGCAATTTCTGTGTTATTTTGTCAATGTAATGGAGCGATGGATGCACTAAAGATGGAATAATGCATCGGACAGGAGATACTCATATCCCCAAAAAAATTCTGACGTTTCCATAGAAACGTTACTCGATTTAGAAGGAGAAGCCATAGAACACATAGTATTTCATAGCGACGCAATTTCTGCGATAATTCGTCAATGTGAGGGAGCAAGGGATGCAGTAAAGAAGGAATGGTGCATCGGAAAGAAGATACTCGTATCCCAAAAGAAAATCCTGTCATTTCCATATAAACGTTACTCGATAAAGAAGGAGTAGTCTTAGAACCCATAGTATTTCATAGCGACACTATTTCATGATTAATTCGTCAATGTGAGGGAGCGAGGAATGCAGTAAAGAAGGAATAGTGCATCGGAATGGAGATACTCGTATCACAAACGAAAATCCTGTAGTTTCAATGGATACGTTACTCGATTTAGAAGGAAAAGTCATAGTACACATAGTATTTCATAGCGACGCAATTTGTGTGTTATATCGTCAATGTGAGGGAGCGAGGGAAGCAGTAAAGAAGGAATAGTGCATTGGAAAGGAGATATTCGTATACCAAAAGAAAGTCCTGTCGTTTGCATAGAAACGTTACACGATTTAGAAAGAGTAGTCATAGAACCCATAGTATTTCATAGCGACGAAATTTCTGTGTTCATTCGTCAATGTGAGGGAGCGAGGGATGCAGTAAAGAAGGAATAGTGCATCGGAAAGAAGATACTAGTATACCAAAACAAAATCCTGTCGTTTCCATAGAATCGTTACTCGATTTAGAAGGAGAAGTCATTGAACCCATAGTATTTCATAGCGACGCAATTTCTGTGTTAATTCGTCATTGTGAGGGAGCAAGGGATGCAGTAAAGAAGGAATAATGCATCGGAAAGCATATAGTCGTAACTCAAAAGCAAATCCTGTCGTTTCCATAGAATTGTTACTCGATTTAGAAGGAGAAGTCATAGAACACATAGTATTCGATAGCGACGCTATTTCTGTGTTAATTCGTCAATGTGAGGCAGCGAGAAATGCAGTAAAGAAGGAATAGTGCATCGGAATGGAGATACTCGTATCACAAACGAAAATCCTGTAGTTTCAATGGAAACGTTACTCGATTTACAAGGAGAAATAGAACCCATAGTATTTCATAGCGACGCAATTTCTGTGTCAATTCGCCAAAGTGGGGGTGCGAGGGACTTAGTAAAGAAGGAATAGTGCATCGGAAAGGAGATACTCGTATCCCAAAAGAAAATCCCTTCGTTTCCATAGAAACGTTACTCGATTTAGAAGGAGAAGTCATAGAACCCATAATATATCATAGACACGCAATTTTTGTGTTAATTCGCCAATGTGAGGGAGCGCAGGATGCAATACAGACGGAATAGTGCATCGTAAAGGAGATAGTCGTATCCCAAAAGGAAATCCTGTCGTTTCCATTGAAAAGTTTCTAGATTTAGAAGGAGAAGTCGTAGAACCCATACTATTTCATAGCAACGCATTTTCTGTGCTTATTCGTCAAACTGAGGGAGCGAGGGATGAAGTAAAAAAGGAATAGTGCATCGGAATGGAGATAGTTGTATCCCAACAGAAAATCCTGTCGTTTCCATAGAATCGTTACTCGATTTAGAAGGAGAAGTCGTAGAACCCATAGCTTTGTATTGCGACGCAATTTCTGTGTTAATTCGTCAATGTGAGGGAGCGAGGGATGCAGTAAAGAAGAAATAGTGCATCGGAAAGGAGATACTCCTATACCAAAAGAGAATCCTCTCGTTTCCATAGAAACGTTACTCGATTTAGAAGGAGAAGCCATGGATCACATAGTACTTCACAGCGACGCCATTTCTGTGTTAATTCGTCAATGTGAGGGAGCGAGGGATGCAGTAAAGAAGGAATAGTGCATCGGAAAGGAGATACTCGTATCCCAAAAGAAAATCCTTTCGTTACCTTAGAAATGTTACTCGATTTAGAGGGAGAAATCATTGAACACATAGTATTCCATAGCGACGCAATTTCTCTGATAAATCGTTAATGTGAGGGAGCGAAGGATGTAGTGAAGAAGGAATAGTGCATCGGAAAGGAGATACTCGTATCCCAAAAGAAAATCCTTTCGTTTCCGCAGAAATGTTACTCGATTAAGAGAGAGAAATCATTGAACACATAGTATTCCATAGCGACGCAATTTCTGTGTTATTTCGCCAATGTGAGGGAGCGAGGGATGCAGTACAGATGGAATAGTGCATCGGAAAGGAGATACTGGTATCTCAAATGGAGATCCTGTCTTTTTAAATAGAAACGGTACTCGATTTAGAAGAAGAAGTTATAGAACCCATAGTATATCATAGCGACGAAAGTTCTGTGATAATTCGTCAGTGTGGGGGAGCCAGGGATGCAGTAAAGAAGGAAAATTGCATCGGAAATGAGATACTCGTATCCCAAAAGAAAATCCTGCCGTGTCAATAGAAACGTTACTCGATTCAGAAGGAGAAGTCATATTACACATAGTATTTCATAGGGACGCCATTTCTGTGTTAATTCCTCAATGTGAGGGAGCGAGGGATGCAGTACAGAAGGAATAGTGCATCGGAAAGGAGATAGTCGTATACCAAAAGAAAATCCTCTCGATTCCATAGAAACGTTACTCGATTTAGAAGGAGAATCCATAGAACGAATAGTATTTCATAGCGACGTAATTTCTGTGTTATTTTGTCAATGTAATGGAGCGATGGATGCACTAAAGATGGAATAATGCATCGGACAGGAGATACTCATATCCCCAAAAAAATCCTGACGTTTCCATAGAAACGTTACTCGATTTAGAAGGAGAAGCCATAGAACACACAGTATTTCATAGCGACGCAATTTCTGCGATAATTCGTCAATGTGAGGGAGCAAGGGATGCAGTAAAGAAGGAATGGTGCATCGGAAAGGAGATACTCGTATCCCAAAAGAAAATCCTGTCATTTCCATATAAACGTTACTCGATAAAGAAGGAGTAGTCTTAGAACCCATAGTATTTCATAGCGACGCTATTTCATGATTAATTCGTCAATGTGAGGGAGCGAGGGATGCAGTACAGAAGGAATAGTGCATCGGAATGGAGATACTCGTATCCCAAAAGACAATTCTGTCGTTTCCATTGAAACGTTACTCGACTTAGAAGGAGAAGTCATAGAACACATAGTATTTCATAGCGACGCAATTTCTGTGTTAATTCGTCAATGTGAGGGAGCGATGGATGCAGTAAAGAAGGAATAGTGCATCGGAATGGAGATGCTCATATCCCAAAAGAAAATCCTGTCGTTTCCATAGAAACGTTACTCGATTTAGAAGGAGAATCCATAGAACGAATAGTATTTCATAGCGACGTAATTTCTGTGCTTATTCCTCATTGTGAGGGAACGAAGGATGCAGTAAAGAAGGAATAGTGCATCGGAAAGTAGATACTCGTATCCCAAAAGAAAATGCTGTCGTTTCCATAGAAACGTTACTCGATTAAGAAGGAGTTGTCATAGAACCCATAGTATTTCATGGCGACGCTATTTCATTGTTAATTCATCAATGTGAGGGAGCGAGGGATGCAGTAAGAAAGAATAGTGCATCGGAAAGGAGATACTCGTATCCCAAAAAAAATCATGTCGTTTCAATAGAAACGTTACTCGATTTAGAAGGAGAAGTTATAGAACCCATATTACATCATCGCGACGCAATTTATGTGTTAAATCTTCAATGTGAGGGAGCGAGGGATGCTCTAAAAAAGAAGGAATAGTGCAACGGAAAGGAGATACTCGAATCCCAAAAGTAAGTCCTGTCGTTTCCAAAGAATCGTTACTCGATGAAGGAAAAAGTCATAGAACACACAGTATTCCACAGCGTCCCAATTTCTGTGTTAATTCGTCAATGTGAGGGAGCCAGGGATGCAGTCGGGAAGGAATGGTGCATCGGAAAGGAGATACTCGGATCCCAAAAGAAAATCCTGTCGTTTCAATAGAAACGTTACTCGATTTAGAAAGAGATGTCATAGAACGCATAGTATTTCAAGGCGACGCAATTTCTGTGTTAATTCCTCAATGTGAGGGAGCGAGGGATGCAGTACAGAAGGAATAGTGCATCGGAAAGGAGATAGTCGTATACCAAAAGAAAATCCTCTCGATTCCATAGAAACGTTACCCGATTTAGAATGAGAAGTCATAGAACCCATAGTATTTCATAGCGACGCAATTTCTGTGTTAATTCGTCAATTTGAGGGAGCGAGGAATGCATTAAAGAAGGAATAGTGCATCGGAAAGGAGTTACTCGTATCCCAAAAGAAAATCCTGTTGGCTCCATAGAAACGTTACTCGATTTAGCAGGAGGTGTCATAGAACCAATAGTATTTCATAGCGACTCAATTTCTGTGTTAATTTGTCAATGTAATGGAGTGAGGGATGCAGTAAAGATGGAATTGTGCATCGGAAAGGAGATTTCTCATATCCCAAAAGAATATCCTGACGTTTGAATAGGAACGTTACGCGTTTTAGAAGGAGATGTCATAGAACACACAGATTCTCATAGCGACGCCATTTTTGTGTTAATTTGTCAATGTGAGGGATCGAGGGATGCAGTAAAGAATGAATAGTGCATCGGAAAGGAGATAATCATATCCCAAAAGAAAATGCGGTCGTTTCAATAGAAACGTAACTCGATTTAGAAGGAGAAGTCATAGAACCCATAATACTTCATAGCGATGATATTTCTGTGAATATTCGTCAATGTGAGGGAGTTCGGGATGCAGTAAAGAATTAATAGAGATCGGAAAGGAGATACTCGTATCCCAGAAGAAAATTCTGTCGTATCCATAGAAACGTTACTCGATTCAGAAGGAGAAGTCATATTACACATAGTATTTCATAGCGACGCCATTTCTGTGTTAATTCGTCAATGTGAGGGAGCGAGGGATGCAGTACAGAAGGAATAGTACATCGGAATGGAGATACTCGTATCCCAAAAGACAATTCTGTCGTTTCCATAGAAACGTTACTCGACTTAGAAGGAGAAGTCAAAGAACACATAGTATTTCATAGCGACGCAATTTCTGTGTTAATTCGTCAATGTGAGGGAGCGATGGATACAGTAAAGAATGAATAGTGCATCGGAAAGGAAATAATCATATCCCAAAAGAAAATCCGGTCGTTTCAATAGAAACGTAACTCGATTTAGAAGGAGAAGTCATAGAACCCATAGTGATTCATAGCGACGCAATTTCTGTGAATATTCGTCAATGTGAGGGAGCTCGGGATGCAGTAAAGAATTAATAGAGATCGGAAATGAGATACTCGTATCCCAAAAGAAAATCCTGCCGTGTCAATAGAAACGTTACTCGATTCAGAAGGAGAAGTCATATTACACATAGTTTTTCATAGGGACGCCATTTCTGTGTTAATTCGTCAATGTGAGGGAGCGAGGGATGCAGTACAGAAGGAATAGTGCATCGGAATGGAGATACTCGTATCCCAAAAGACAATTCTGTCGTTTCCATAGAAACGTTACTCGACTTAGAAGGAGAAGTCATAGAACACATAGTATTTCATAGCGACGCAATTTCTGTGTTAATTCGTCAATGTGAGGGAGCGATGGATGCAGTAAGGAAGGAATAGTGCATCGGAATGGAGATGCTCATATCCCAAAAGAAAATCCTGTCGTTTCCATAGAAACGTAACTCGATTTAGAAGGAGAATCCATAGAACGAATAGTATTTCATAGCGACGCAATTTCTGTGCTTATTCCTCAATGTGAGGGAACGAGGGATGCAGTAAAGAAGGAAGAGTGCATCGGAAAGTAGATACTCGTATCCCAAAGGAAAATCCTGTCGTTTCCGTAGAAACGGTACTCGATTTAGAAGGAGATGTCATAGAACCCATAGTATTTCATGGCGACGCTATTTCATTGTTATTTCATCAATGTGAGGGAGCGAGGGATGCAGTAAGAAAGAATAGTGCATCGGAAAGGAGATACTCGTATCCCAAAAAAAAAATCATGTCGTTTCAATAGAAACGTTACTCGATTTAGAAAGAGATGTCATAGAACGCGTAGTATTTCAAGGCGACGCAATTTCTGTGTTAATTCGTCAATGTGAGGGAGCGAGGGATGCAGTACAAAAGGAATAGTGCATCGGAAAGGAGATAGTCGTATACCAAAAGAAAATCCTCTCGATTCCATAGAAACGTTACCCGATTTAGAATGAGAAGTCATAGAACCCATAGTATTTCATAGCGACGCAATTTCTGTGTTAATTCGTCAATGTGAGGGAGCGAGGAATGCATTAAAGAAGGAATAGTGCATCGGAAAGGAGATACTCGTATCCCAAAAGAAAATCCTGTTGGCTCCATAGAAACGTTACTCGATTTAGCAGGAGGTGTCATAGAACCAATAGTATTTCATAGCGACTCAATTTCTGTGTTAATTTGTCAATGTAATGGAGTGAGGGATGCAGTAAAGATGGAATTGTGCATCGGAAAGGAGATTTCTCATATCCCAAAAGAATATCCTGACGTTTGAATAGGAACGTTACGAGTTTTAGAAGGAGATGTCGTAGAACACTCAGGTTCTCATAGCGACGCCATTTCTGTGTTAATTTGTCAATGGGAGGGATCGAGGGATGCAGTAAAGAATGAATAGTGCATCGGAAAGGAGATAATCATATCCCAAAAGAAAATCCGGTCGTTTCAATAGAAACGTAACTCGATTTAGAAGGAGAAGTCATAGAAACCATAGTATTCCATAGGGACCCTTTTTCAGTGTTAATTCGTCAATGTGACTGAGCCAGGGATGCAGTAAAGAAGGAATAGTGCATCGGTAATGAGATACTCGTATCCCAAAAGCAAAACCTGTCGTTGAAATAGAAACGTTACTCGATTTAGAAAGAGCTGTCATAGAACGCATAGTATTTCAAGGCGACGCAATTTCTGTGTTAATTCTTCAATGTGAGGAAGCGAGGGATGCAGTACAGAAGAAATAGTGCATCGGAAAGGAGATACTCGTATTCCAAAAGAAAATCCTGTCGTTTCCATGGAAATGTTACTCGATTTAGAAGGAGAAGTCATAGAACCCATAGTATTACATAGCGACGCAAGTTCTGTGGTAATTCGTCAATGTAAGGGAGCGAGGGATGCAATAAAGAAGGAATAGTGCAACGGAAAGGAGATACTCGTATACCAAAAGAAAATCCTTTCGATTCCATTGAAACGTTACTCGATTTAGAAGGTGAAGTCATAGAACACATAGTATTCCATAGCGACGCAATTTCTGTGTTAATTCGTCAATGTGAGGGAGCCAGGGATGCAGTAAAGAAGGAATAGTGTATCGGAAAGGAGATACTCGTATCCCAAAAGAAAATCCTGTCGTTTCTATAGAAACCTTACTCGATTTAGAAGGAGAAGTCATAGAACCCATAGTATTTGTTAGCGACGCAATTTCTGCGTTAATTCGTCAATGTGAGGGAGCTAGGGATGCAGTAAAGAAGGGATAGTGCATCTGAAAGGGGATAGTCAGTCGTATCTCAAAAGAAAACCCCGTCGTATCCATAGAAACGTTACTCGATTCAGAAGGAGAATTTTTGAACCTATAGTATTTCATAGCGAAGCAATTTCTGTGAATATTCGTCAATGTGACGGACCTAGGGATGCATTAATGATGTAATAGAGCATCGGAAAGGAGATACTCTTATCCCAAAAGAAAATTCTGTCGTTTCCATAGAAACGTTACTCGATTTAAAAGGAGAAGTCATGGAACCAATAGTATTTAATAGCGACGTAATTTCTGTCTTAATTCGTCAATGTGAGGGAGCTAGGGATGCAGTAAAGAGGGAATAGTGCATGGGAATGGAGATACTCGTATTCCAAAAGGAAATCCTCTCGATTCCATAGAGACCTTACCCGATTTAGAAGGAGAAGTCATAGAACCCATAGTATTTCATAGCGACGCAATTTCTGTGTTAATTCGCCAATGTGTGAGAGCGAGGGATGCAGTAAAGAAGGAATAGTACTTCGGAAAGGAGATAGTCTTATCCAAAAAGAAAATCCAGTAGTTCCCATAGAAACGTTACTCGATTTAGAAGGAGAAGTCATAGAACCCATAGAATTTCATAGTGACGCATTTTCTGTGTTAATTCGCCAATGTGTGAGAGCGAGGGATGCAGTTGTGAAGGAATAGTGCATCGGAAAGGAGATACTCCTATCCGAAAAGAAATTCCTGTCGTTTCCATGGAAAAACTACTCGATTTAGAAGGAGAAGCCATTGAAACCATAGTATTCCATAGGGACGCAATTTCAGTGTTCATTCGTCAATGTGACTGATCCAGGAATACAGTAAAGAAGGAATAGTGCATCGGAAATGAGATACTCGTATCCCAAAAGAAAATTCTGTCGTTTCCATAGAAACGTTACTCGATTTAGAAATAGATGTCATACAACGCACAGTATTTCAAGGCGACGCAATTTCTGTGTTAATTCGTCAATGTGAGGGAGCGAGGGATGCAGTACAGAAGGAATACCGCATCGGAAACGAGTTAGTCGTATTCCAAAAGAAATTCCTGTCGTTTCCATGGAAATGGTACTCGATTTAGAAGGAGAAGTCATGGAACCCATAGTATTTCATAGCGACGCAAGTTCTGTGGTAATTCGTCAATGTAAGGGAGCGAGGGATGCAGTAAAGAAGGAATAGTGCATCGGAAAGGAGTTACTCCTATACCAAAAGAAAATCATGTCGTTTCTATAGTAACGTTACTCGATTTAGAAGGAGAAGTCATAGATGACATAGTACTTCACAGCGACGCCATTTCTGTGTTAATTCGTCAATGTGAGGGAGCGAGGGATGCAGTAAAGAAGGAATAGTGCATCGGAAAGGAGATACTCGTATCCCAAAAGAAAATCCTTTCGTTTCCGCAGAAATGTTACTCGATTAAGAGAGAGAAATCACTTAACACATAGTATTCCATAGCGACGCAATTTCTGTGTTATTTCGCCAATGTGAGGGAGCGGGGGATGCAGTACAGATGGAATAGTGCATCGGAATGGAGATACTCGTATCACAAACGAAAATCCTGTAGTTTCAATGGAAACGTTACTCGATTTAGAAGGAGAAATAGAACCCATAGTATTTCATAGCGACGCAATTTCTGTGTCAATTCGCCAAAGTGGGGGTGCGAGGGACTTAGTAAAGAAGCAATAGTGCATCGGAAAGGAGATACTCGTATCCCAAAAGAAAATCCCTTCGTTTCCATAGAAACGTTACTCGATTTAGAAGGAGAAGTCATAGAACCCATAATATATCATAGACACGCAATTTCTGTGTTAATTCGCCAATGTGAGGGAGCGCAGGATGCAATACAGACGGAATAGTGCATCGTAAAGGAGATAGTCGTATCCCAAAAGGAAATCCTGTCGTTTCCATTGAAACGTTTCTAGATGTAGAAGGAGAAGTCGTAGAACCCATACTATTTCATAGCGACGCATTTTCTGTGCTTATTCGTCAAACTGAGGGAGCGAGGGATGAAGTAAAAAAGGAATAGTGCATCGGAATGGAGATAGTTGTATCCCAACAGAAAATCCTGTCGTTTCCATAGAATCGTTACTCGATTTAGAAGGAGAAGTCGTAGAACCCATAGCTTTGTATTGCGACGCAATTTCTGTGTTAATTCGTCAATGTGAGGGAGCGAGGGATGCAGTATAGAAGAAATAGTGCATCGGAAAGGAGATACTCCTATACCAAAAGAGAATCCTCTCGCTTCCATAGAAACGTTACTCGATTTAGAAGGAGAAGTCATAGATCACATAGTACTTCACAGCGACGCCATTTCTGTGTTAATTCGTCAATGTGAGGGAGCGAGGGATGCAGTAAAGAAGGAATAGTGCATCGGAAAGGAGATACTCGTATCCCAAAAGAAAATCCTTTCGTTACCTTAGAAATGTTACTCGATTTAGAGAGAGAAATCATTGAACACATAGTATTCCATAGCGACGCAATTTCTCTGATAAATCGTTAATGTGAGGGAGCGAAGGATGTAGTGAAGAAGGAATAGTGCATCGGAAAGGAGATACTCGTATCCCAAAAGAAAATCCTTTCGTTTCCGCAGAAATGTTACTCGATTAAGAGAGAGAAATCATTGAACACATAGTATTCCATAGCGACGCAATTTCTGTGTTATTTCGCCAATATGAGGGAGCGAGGGATGCAGTACAGATGGAATAGTGCATCGGAAAGGAGATACTGGTATCTCAAATGGAGATCCTGTCGTTTCAATAGAAACGGTACTCGATTTAGAAGAAGAAGTTATAGAACCCATAGTATATCATAGCGACGAAAGTTCTGTGTTAATTCGTCAATGTGAGGGAGCGAGGGATGCAGTAAAGAAGCAATAGTGAATCGGAAAGGAGATACTCGTATCCCAAAATAAAATCCTGTCGTTTCCATAGAAACGTTACTCGATTTAGAAGGAGAAATCATTGAACCCACGGAATTCCATAGCGACGCAATTTCGGTGATAATTCGTCAGTGTGGGGGAGCCAGGGATGCAGTAAAGAAGGAAAATTGCATCGGAAATGTGATACTCGTATCCCAAAAGAAAATCCTGTCATTTCCATATAAACGTTACTCGATAAAGAAGGAGTAGTCTTAGAACCCATAGTATTTCATAGCGACGCTATTTCATGATTAATTCGTCAATGTGAGGGAGCGAGGGATGCAGTACAGAAGGAATAGTGCATCGGAATGGAGATACTCGTATCCCAAAAGACAATTCTGTCGTTTCCATTGAAACGTTACTCGACTTAGAAGGAGAAGTCATAGAACACATAGTATTTCATAGCGACGCAATTTCTGTGTTAATTCGTCAATGTGAGGGAGCGATGGATGCAGTAAAGAAGGAATAGTGCATCGGAATGGAGATGCTCATATCCCAAAAGAAAATCCTGTCGTTTCCATAGAAACGTTACTCGATTTAGAAGGAGAATCCATAGAACGAATAGTATTTCATAGCGACGTAATTTCTGTGCTTATTCCTCAATGTGAGGGAACGAAGGATGCAGTAAAGAAGGAATAGTGCATCGGAAAGTAGATACTCGTATCCCAAAAGAAAATGCTGTCGTTTCCATAGAAACGTTACTCGATTAAGAAGGAGTTGTCATAGAACCCATAGTATTTCATGGCGACGCTATTTCATTGTTAATTCATCAATGTGAGGGAGCGAGGGATGCAGTAAGAAAGAATAGTGCATCGGAAAGGAGATACTCGTATCCCAAAAAAAATCATGTCGTTTCAATAGAAACGTTACTCGATTTAGAAGGAGAAGTTATAGAACCCATATTACATCATCGCGACGCAATTTATGTGTTAAATCTTCAATGTGAGGGAGCGAGGGATGCTCTAAAAAAGAAGGAATAGTGCAACGGAAAGGAGATACTCGAATCCCAAAAGTAAGTCCTGTCGTTTCCAAAGAATCGTTACTCGATGAAAGGAAAAAGTCATAGAACACACAGTATTCCACAGCGTCCCAATTTCTGTGTTAATTCGTCAATGTGAGGGAGCCAGGGATGCAGTCGGGAAGGAATGGTGCATCGGAAAGGAGATACTCGGATCCCAAAAGAAAATCCTGTCGTTTCAATAGAAACGTTACTCGATTTAGAAAGAGATGTCATAGAACGCATAGTACTTCAAGGCGACGCAATTTCTGTGTTAATTCCTCAATGTGAGGGAGCGAGGGATGCAGTACAGAAGGAATAGTGCATCGGAAAGGAGATAGTCGTATACCAAAAGAAAATCCTCTCGATTCCATAGAAACGTTACCCGATTTAGAATGAGAAGTCATAGAACCCATAGTATTTCATAGCGACGCAATTTCTGTGTTAATTCGTCAATTTGAGGGAGCGAGGAATGCATTAAAGAAGGAATAGTGCATCGGAAAGGAGTTACTCGTATCCCAAAAGAAAATCCTGTTGGCTCTATAGAAACGTTACTCGATTTAGCAGGAGGTGTCATAGAACCAATAGTATTTCATAGCGACTCAATTTCTGTGTTAATTTGTCAATGTAATGGAGTGAGGGATGCAGTATAGATGGAATTGTGCATCGGAAAGGAGATTTCTCATATCCCAAAAGAATATCCTGACGTTTGAATAGGAACGTTACGCGTTTTAGAAGGAGATGTCATAGAACACACAGATTCTCATAGCGACGCCATTTTTGTGTTAATTTGTCAATGTGAGGGATCGAGGGATGCAGTAAAGAATGAATAGTGCATCGGAAAGGAGATAATCATATCCCAAAAGAAAATGCGGTCGTTTCAATAGAAACGTAACTCGATTTAGAAGGAGAAGTCATAGAACCCATAATACTTCATAGCGATGATATTTCTGTGAATATTCGTCAATGTGAGGGAGCTCGGGATGCAGTAAAGAATTAATAGAGATCGGAAAGGAGATACTCGTATCCCAGAAGAAAATTCTGTCGTATCCATAGAAACGTTACTCGATTCAGAAGGAGAAGTCATATTACACATAGTATTTCATAGCGACGCCATTTCTGTGTTAATTCGTCAATGTGAGGGAGCGAGGGATGCAGTACAGAAGGAATAGTACATCGGGATGGAGATACTCGTATCCCAAAAGACAATTCTGTCGTTTCCATAGAAACGTTACTCGACTTAGAAGGAGAAGTCAAAGAACACATAGTATTTCATAGCGACGCAATTTCTGTGTTAATTCGTCAATGTGAGGGAGCGATGGATACAGTAAAGAATGAATAGTGCATCGGAAAGGAAATAATCATATCCCAAAAGAAAATCCGGTCGTTTCAATAGAAACGTAACTCGATTTAGAAGGAGAAGTCGTAGAACCCATAGTATTTCATAGCGACGCAATTTCTGTGAATATTCGTCAATGTGAGGGAGCTCGGGATGCAGTAAAGAATTAATAGAGATCGGAAATGAGATACTCGTATCCCAAAAGAAAATCCTGCCGTGTCAATAGAAACGTTACTCGATTCAGAAGGAGAAGTCATATTACACATAGTTTTTCATAGGGACGCTATTTCTGTGTTAATTCGTCAATGTGAGGGAGCGAGGGATGCAGTACAGAAGGAATAGTGAATCGGAATGGAGATACTCGTATCCCAAAAGACAATTCTGTCGTTTCCATAGAAACGTTACTCGACTTAGAAGGAGAAGTCATAGAACACATAGTATTTCATAGCGACGCAATTTCTGTGTTAATTCGTCAATGTGAGGGAGCGATGGATGCAGTAAGGAAGGAATAGTGCATCGGAATGGAGATGCTCATATCCCAAAAGAAAATCCTGTCGTTTCCATAGAAACGTAACTCGATTTAGAAGGAGAATCCATAGAACGAATAGTATTTCATAGCGACGCAATTTCTGTGCTTATTCCTCAATGTGAGGGAACGAGGAATGCAGTAAAGAAGGAAGAGTGCATCGGAAAGTAGATACTCGTATCCCAAAGGAAAATCCTGTCGTTTCCGTAGAAACGGTACTCGATTTAGAAGGAGAAGTCAAGAACCCATAGTATTTAATAGCGATGCCATTTCTGTGTTAATTCGTCAATGTGTGGGAGCGAGGGATGCAGTAAAGAAGGAATAGTGCATCGGATAGGAGATACACGTATCCCAAATGAAAATAATGTCGTTTCTATTTAAACGTTACTCGATTTAGAAGGGTAGCTCATAACACCTAAAGTATTTCATAGCGACGCATATTCTGTGCTTATTCCTCAATGTGAGGGAACGATGGGATGCAGTAAAAAAGGAATAGTGCATCGGAAAGGAGATACTCGTATCCCAAAAGAAAATGCTGTCGTTTCTATAGAAACGTTACTCGATTAAGAAGGAGATGTCATAGAACCCATAGTATTTCATGGCGACGCTATTTCATTGTTATTTCATCAATGTGAGGGAGCGAGGGATGCAGTAAGAAAGAATAGTGCATCGGAAAGGAGATACTCGTATCCCAAAAAAAAATCATGTCGTTTCAATAGAAACGTTACTCGATTTAGAAAGAGATGTCATAGAACGCGTAGTATTTCAAGGCGACGCAATTTCTGTGTTAATTCGTCAATGTAAGGGAGCGAGGGATGCAGTACAAAAGGAATAGTGCATCGGAAAGGAGATAGTCGTATACCAAAAGAAAATCCTCTCGATTCCATAGAAACGATACCCGATTTAGAATGAGAAGTCATAGAACCCATAGTAATTCATAGCGACGCAATTTCTGTGTTAATTCGTCAATGTGAGGGAGCGAGGAATGCATTAAAGAAGGAATAGTGCATCGGAAAGGAGATACTCGTATCCCAAAAGAAAATCCTGTTGGCTCCATAGAAACGTTACTCGATTTAGCAGGAGGTGTCATAGAACCAATAGTATTTCATAGCGACTCAATTTCTGTGTTAATTTGTCAATGTAATGGAGTGAGGGATGCAGTAAAGATGGAATTGTGAATCGGAAAGGAGATTTCTCATATCCCAAAAGAATATCCTGACGTTTGAATAGGAACGTTACGAGTTTTAGAAGGAGATGTCGTAGAACACACAGGTTCTCATAGCGACGCCATTTCTGTGTTAATTTGTCAATGGGAGGGATCGAGGGATGCAGTAAAGAATGAATAGTGCATCGGAAAGGAGATAATCATATCCCAAAAGAAAATCCGGTCGTTTCAATAGAAACGTAACTCGATTTAGAAGGAGAAGTCATAGAACCCATAGTATTCCATAGGGACCCTTTTTCAGTGTTAATTCGTCAATGTGACTGAGCCAGGGATGCAGTAAAGAAGGAATATTGCATCGGTAATGAGATACTCGTATCCCAAAAGCAAAACCTGTCGTTGAAATAGAAACGTTACTCGATTTAGAAAGAGCTGTCATAGAACGCATAGTATTTCAAGGCGACGCAATTTCTGTGTTAATTCTTCAATGTGAGGAAGCGAGGGATGCAGTACAGAAGAAATAGTGCATCGGAAAGGAGATACTCGTATTCCAAAAGAAAATCCTGTCGTTTCCATGGAAATGTTACTCGATTTAGAAGGAGAAGTCATAGAACCCATAGTATTACATAGCGACGCAAGTTCTGTGGTAATTCGTCAATGTAAGGGAGCGAGGGATGCAATAAAGAAGGAATAGTGCAACGGAAAGGAGATACTCGTATACCAAAAGAAAATCCTTTCGATTCCATTGAAACGTTACTCGATTTAGAAGGTGAAGTCATAGAACACATAGTATTCCATAGCGACGCAATTTCTGTGTTAATTCGTCAATGTGAGGGAGCCAGGGATGCAGTAAAGAAGGAATAGTGTATCGGAAAGGAGATACTCGTATCCCAAAAGAAAATCCTGTCGTTTCTATAGAAACCTTACTCGATTTAGAAGGAGAAGTCATAGAACCCATAGTATTTGTTAGCGACGCAATTTCTGCGTTAATTCTTCAATGTGAGGGAGCGCGGGATGCAGTAAAGAAGGGATAGTGCATCTGAAAGGTAATAGTCAGTCGTATCTCAAAAGAAAACCCCTTCGTATCCATAGAAACGTTACTCGATTCAGAAGGAGAATTTTTGAACCTATAGTATTTCATAGCGAAGCAATTTCTGTGAATATTCGTCAATGTGACGGACCTAGGGATGCATTAATGATGTAATAGAGCATCGGAAAGGAGATACTCTCATCCCAAAAGAAAATTCTGTCGTTTCCATAGAAACGTTACTCGATTTAAAAGGAGAAGTCATGGAACCCATAGTATTTAATAGCGACGTAATTTCTGTCTTAATTCGTCAATGTGAGGGAGCTAGGGATGCAGTAAAGAGGGAATAGTGCATAGGAATGGAGATACTCGTATTCCAAAAGGAAATCCTCTCGATTACATAGAGACCTTACCCGATTTAGAAGGAGAAGTCATAGAACCCATAGTATTTCATAGCGACGCAATTTCTGTGTTAATTCGCCAATGTGTGAGAGCGAGGGATGCAGTAAAGAAGGAATAGTACTTCGGTAAGGAGATAGTCTTATCCAAAAAGAAAATCCAGTAGTTCCCATAGAAACGTTACTCGATTTAGAAGGAGAAGTCATAGAACCCATAGAATTTCATAGTGACGCATTTTCTGTGTTAATTCGCCAATGTGTGAGAGCGAGGGATGCAGTTGTGAAGGAATAGTGCATCGGAAAGGAGATACTCCTATCCGAAAAGAAATTCCTATCGTTTCCATGGAAAAATTACTCGATTTAGAAGGAGAAGCCATTGAACCCATAGTATTCCATAGGGACGCAATATCAGTGTTCATTAGTCAATGTGACTGATCCAGGAATACAGTAAAGAAGGAATAGTGCATCGGAAATGAGATACTCGCATCCCAAAAGAAAATTCTGTCGTTTCCATAGAAACGTTACTCGATTTAGAAGGAGAAGTCATTGAACGCATAGTGTTTCATAGCGACGCATTTTCTGTGTTAATTCGTCAATGTGAGGGAGCGTGAGATGTAGTAAAGATGGAATAGTGCATCGGAAAGGAGATACTCGTATACCAAAAGAAAAACCTCTCGTTTCCATAGAAACGTTACTCGATTTAGAAGGAGAAGTCGTAGAAGCCATAGTATTTCATAGCGACGCAATTGCTGTGACAATTCGTCATTGTGTGGGAGCGAGGGATGCAGTAGGGAAGGAATAGTGCATCGGAAATGAGATACTCGTATCACAAAAGAAAATCCTGTCGTTTTAATAGAAACGTTACTCGATTTAGAAATAGATGTCATAGAACGCACAGTATTTCAAGGCGACGCAATTTCTGTGTTAATTCGTCAATGTGAGGGAGCGAGGGATGCAGAACAGAAGGAATACCGCATCGGAAACGAGTTAGTCGTATTCCAAAAGAAATTCCTGTCGTTTCCATGGAAATGGTACTCGATTTAGAAGGAGAAGTCATGGAACCCATAGTATTTCATAGCGACGCAAGTTCTGTGGTAATTCGTCAATGTAAGGGAGCGAGGGATGCAGTAAAGAAGGAATAGTGCATCGGAAAGGAGTTACTCCTATACCAAAAGAAAATCATGTCGTTTCTATAGTAACGTTACTCGATTTAGAAGGAGAAGTCATAGAACCCATAGTATTTCATAGCGACGAAATTTCTGTGTTAATTCGTCAATGTGAGGGAGCGAATGATGCAGTAAAGAAGGAATAGTGAATCTGAAAGGGGATAGTCGTAGCCCAAAAGAAAATCCAGTCGTTTCCAAAGAAACGTTACTCGATTTAGAAGGAGAAGTTAATGAACCCATAGTACTCCATAGCGACGCAATTGCTGTAACAATTCGTCAATGTGAGTCAGCCACGGATGCAGTAAAGAGGGAATAGTGCATCGGAAAGGAGAAACTCGTATCCCAAAAGAACATCCTTTTGTTTCTATAGAAACGTTACTCGATTTAGAAGGAGAGGTCATAGAACGCATAGTATTTCATAGCGACGCAATTTCTGTGATAATTCGTCAATGTGAAGGAGCGAGAGATGCAGTAAAGAAGGAATAGTGCATCGGAAAGGAGATACTCGTATACCAAAAGAAAATCCTCTCGTTTCCATAGAAACGTTACTCGATTTAGAATTAGAAGTTATAGAACTCATAGTAATTCATGGCGATGCAATTTCTGTGCTAATTCGACAATGAGAGGGAGCGAGGAATGTAGTAAAAAAGGAATAGTGCATCGGAAAGGAGATACACGTATCCCAAAAGAAAATCCTGTCGTTTCCATTGACAAGTAACTCGATTTAGAAGGAGAGGTCATAGAACGCATAGTATTTCATAGCGACGTAATTTCTGTGTTAATTCGTCAATGTGAAGGAGCGAGAGATGCAAAGAAGGAATAGTGCATCGGAAAGGTGATACTCGTATACCAAAAGAAAATCCTGTCGTTTTAATAGAAACGTTACTCGATTTAGAAAGAGATGTTATAGAACGCATAGTATTTCAAGGCGACGCAATTTCTGTGTTAATTCGTCAATGTGAGGGAGCGAGGGATGCAGTAAAGAAGGAATAGTGCATCGTAAATTAGATACTCGTATCCCAAAAGAAAATCCTGTCGTTTCCATAGAAACGATACTCGATTTAGAAGGAAAAGTCATAGAACACATAGTATTCCATAGCGTCCCAATTTCTGTATTAATACGTCAATGTGAGGGAGCCAGGGATGCAGTAAAGAAGGAATTGTGCATCGGAAACGAGATAGTCGTATCCCAAAAGTAAATCCTGTCGCCTTTCATAGAAACGTTACTCGATTTAGAAGGAGAAGTCATTTAACATATAGTATTTGAGAGCGACGCAATTTCTGCGTTAATTCTACAATTTGAGGGAGCGCGGGATGCATTAAAGAAGTGATAGTGCATCGGAAAGGAGATAGTCTGTCGTATCTCAAAAGAAAACCCCTTCGTATCCATAGAAACGTTACTCGATTCAGAAGGAGAAGTTTTAGAACTCATAGTATTTCATGGCGAAGCAATTTCTGTGAATATTCGTCAATATGAAGGAGCTAGGGATGTATTAAAGAAGTAATAGAGCATCGGCAAGGAGATACTCTTATTTCAAAAGAAAATCCTGTTGTTTCCATAGAAACGTTACTCGATTTAAATGGAGAAGTCATGGAACCCATAGTATTTCATAGCGACGCAATTTCTGTGTTAATTCGCCAATGTGAGGGAGCGCGGGATGCAGTAGAGAAGGAATAGTGCATCGGAAAGGAGATTGTCGTATCCCAAAAGAAAATTCTGTTGTTTCCACAGAAACGTTACTCGATTTAGAAGGAGAAGTCATAGAACCCATAGTATTTCACAGCGACGAAATTTCTGCGTTAATTCGTCAATGTGAGGGAGCGAATGATGCAGTAAAGAAGGAATAGTGAATCTGAAAGGAGATAGTCGTAGCCCAAAAGAAAATCCAGTCGTTTCCAAAGAAACGTTACTCGATTTAGAAGGAGAAGTTAATGAACCCATAGTATTAGATAGCGACGCAATTGCTGTGACAAATCGTCCATGTGAGAGAGCCAGGGATGCAGTAAAGAAGGAATAGTGCATCGGAAAGGACAAACTCGTATCCCAAAAGAAAATCCTGTCGTTTTAATAGAAACGTTACTCGATTTTGAAAGAGATGTCATAGAACGCATAGTATTTCAAGGCGACGCAATTTCTGTGTTCTACATCTACATCTACATTGATACTCCGCAAGCCACCCAACGGTGTGTGGCGGAGGGCACTTTACGTGCCACTGTCGTTACCTCCCTTTCCTGTTCCAGTCGCGTATGGTTCGCGGGATGAACGACTGTCTGAAAGCCTCCGTGCGCGCTCTAATCTCTCTAATTTCACATTCGTGATCTCCTCGGGAGATATAAGTAGGGGCAAGCAATATATTCGATACCTCATCCAGAAACGCACCCTCTCGAAACCTGGCGAGCAAGCTACACCGCGATGCAGAGCGCCTCTCTTGCAGAATCTGCCACTTGAGTTTGTTAAACATCTCCGTAACGCTATCACGGTTACCAAATAACCCTGTGACGAAACGCGCCGCTCTTCTTTGGATCTTTTCTAACTCCTCCGTCAACCCGATCTGGTACGGATCCCACACTGATGAGCAATACTCAAGTATAGGCCGAACGAGTGCTTTGTATGCCACGTCCTTTGTTGATGGACTACATTTCCTAAGGACTCTCCCAATGAATCTCAATCTGGTACCCGCCTTACCAACAATTAATTTTATATGATCATTCCACTTCAAATCGTTCCGCACGCATACTCCCAGATATTTTACAGAAGTAACTGCTACCAGTGTTTGTTCCGCTATCATATAAACATACAACAAAGGATTCGTCAATGTGAGGGAGCGAGGGATGCAGTACAGAAGGAATACCGCATCGGAAAGGAGATAGTCTTATCCCAACGAAAATTTTGTCGTTTCCATGGAAATGTTACTCGATTTAGAAGGAGATGTCATGGAACCCATAGTATTTCATAGCGACGCAAGTTCTGTGGTAGTTCGTCAATGTAAGGGAGCGAGGGATGCAGTAAAGAAGGAATAGTGCATCGGAAAGGAGTTACTCCTATACCAAAAGAAAATCCTGTCGTTTCCATAGAAACGTTACTCGACTTAGAAGGAGAAGTCATAGAACATATAGTATTTCATGGCGACGCTATTTCATTGTTATTTCATTAATGTGAGGGAGCGAGGGATGCAGTAAGAAAGAATAGTGCATCGGAAAGGAGATACTCGTATCCCAAAAAAAAAATCATGTCGTTTCAATAGAAACGTTACTCGATTTAGAAAGAGATGTCATAGAACGCGTAGTATTTCAAGGCGACGCAATTTCTGTGTTAATTCCTCAATGTGAGGGAGCGAGGGATGCAGTACAAAAGGAATAGTGCATCGGAAAGGAGATAGTCGTATACCAAAAGAAAATCCTCTCGATTCCATAGAAACGTTACCCGATTTAGAATGAGAAGTCATAGAACCCATAGTATTTCATAGCGACGCAATTTCTGTGTTAATTCGTCAATGTGAGGGAGCGAGGAATGCATTAAAGAAGGAATAGTGCATCGGAAAGGAGATACTCGTATCCCAAAAGAAAATCCTGTTGGCTCCATAGAAACGTTACTCGATTTAGCAGGAGGTGTCATAGAACCAATAGTATTTCATAGCGACTCAATTTCTGTGTTAATTTGTCAATGTAATGGAGTGAGGGATGCAGTAAAGATGGAATTGTGCATCGGAAAGGAGATTTCTCATATCCCAAAAGGATATCCTGACGTTTGAATAGGAACGTTACGAGTTTTAGAAGGAGATGTCGTAGAACACACAGGTTCTCATAGCGACGCCATTTCTGTGTTAATTTGTCAATGGGAGGGATCGAGGGATGCAGTAAAGAATGAATAGTGCATCGGAAAGGAGATAATCATATCCCAAAAGAAAATCCGGTCGTTTCAATAGAAACGTAACTCGATTTAGAAGGAGAAGTCATAGAACCCATAGTATTTCACAGCGACGCAATTTCTGTGAATGTTCGTCAATGTGAGGGAGCTCGGGATGCAGTAAGGAATTAATAGACATCGGAAAGGAGATACTCGTATCCCAAAAGACAATTCTGTCGTATCCATAGAAACGTTACTCGTTTTAGATGGAGAAGTCATAGAACCCATAGTATTCCATAGGGACCCTTTTTCAGTGTTAATTCGTCAATGTGATTGAGCCAGGGATGCAGTAAAGAAGGAATAGTGCACCGGTAATGAGATACTCGTATCCCAAAAGCAAAACCTGTCGTTGAAATAGAAACGTTACTCGATTTAGAAAGAGCTGTCATAGAACGCATAGTATTTCAAGGCGACGCAATTTCTGTGTTAATTCTTCAATGTGAGGAAGCGAGGGATGCAGTACAGAAGAAATAGTGCATCGGAAAGGAGATACTCGTATTCCAAAAGAAAATCCTGTCGTTTCCATGGAAATGTTACTCGATTTAGAAGGAGAAGTCATAGAACCCATAGTATTACATAGCGACGCAAGTTCTGTGGTAATTCGTCAATGTAAGGGAGCGAGGGATGCAATAATGAAGGAATAGTGCAACGGAAAGGAGATACTCGTATACCAAAAGAAAATCCTGTCGATTCCATTGAAACGTTACTCGATTTAGAAGGTGAAGTCATAGAACACATAGTATTTAATAGAGACGTAATTTCTGTCTTAATTCGTCAATGTGAGGGAGCTAGGGATGCAGTAAAGAAGGGATAGTGCATCTGAAAGGGGATAGTCAGTCGTATCCCAAAAGAAAACCCCTTCGTATCCATAGAAACGTTACTCGATTCAGAAGGAGTATTTTTGAACCTATAGTATTTCATAGCGAAGCAATTTCTGTGAATATTCGTCAATGTGACGGACCTAGGAATGCATTAATGATGTAATAGAGCATCGGAAAGGAGATACTCTTATCCCAAAAGAAAATTCTGTCGTTTCCATAGAAACGTTACTCGATTTAAAAGGAGAAGTCATGGAACCCATAGTATTTAATAGAGACGTAATTTCTGTCTTAATTCGTCAATGTGAGGGAGCTAGGGATGCAATAAAGAGGGAATAGTGCATAGGAATGGAGATACTCGTATTCCAAAAGAAAATCCTGTCGGTTCAATAGAAACGTTACTCGATATAGAAGAAGAAGTCATAGAACCCTTAGTATTTCATAGCGACGCAATTTCTGTGTTAATTCGCCAATGTGAGTTAGCGAGGGATGCAGTACAGAAGGAGTAGTGCATTTTAAATTAGATAGTCGTATCCCAAAAGAAAATTCTGTCGTTTCCATAGAAACGTTACTTGATTTAGAAGGAGAAGTCATTGAACACATAGTATTCCATAGGGACGCAATTTCAGTATTAATTCGTCAATGTGACTGAGCCAGGGATGCAGTAAAGAAGGAATAGTGCATCGGAAAGGAGATACTCGTATACCGAAAGGAAATCCTCTCGATTCCATAGAGACCTTACCCGATTTAAAAGGAGAAGTCATAGAACCCATGGTATTTCATAGTGACGCAATTTCTGTGTTAATTCGTCAATGTGAGGGAGCGAGGAATGCATTAAAGAAGGAATAGTGCATCGGAAAGGAGATACTCGTATCCCAAAAGAAATACCTGTTGTCTTCATAGAAACGTTAATCGATTTAGAAGGAGAAGTCGTAGAACCCATTGTATTTCTTAGCGACGCAATTTCTGTGTTAATTCGTTAATGTGAGGGAGCGAGGAATGCATTAAAGAAAGAATAGTGCATCAAAAGGAGATACTCGTAACCCAGAAGAAAATCCTGTCGTTTCTATAGAAACGATTCTCGAATTAGAAGGAGAAGTCATAGAATCCATAGTATTTCATGGCGACGCAATTTCGGTGTTAATTCGCCAATGTGAAGGAGCGAGTGAAGCAGTAAAGAAGGAATAGTGCATCGGAAAGGAGATACTCGTATACCAATAGGAAATCCTCTCGATTCCATAGAGACCTTACCCGATTTAGAAGGAGAAGTCATAGAACCCATAGTATTTCATAGCGACGCAATTTCTGTGTTAATTCGCCAATGTGTGAGAGCGAGGGATGCAGTAAAGAAGGAATAGTACTTCGGAAAGGAGATAGTCTTATCCAAAAAGAAAATCCAGTAGTTCCCATAGAAACGTTACTCGATTTAGAAGGCGAAGTCATAGAACCCATAGAATTTCATAGCGACGCATTTTCTGTGTTAATTCGCCAATGTGTGAGAGCGAGGGATGCAGTTGTGAAGGAATAGTGCATCGGAAAGGAGATACTCCTATCCGAAAAGAAATTCCTGTCGTTTCCATGGAAAAATTACTCGATTTAGAAGGAGAAGCCATTGAACCCATAGTATTCCATAGGGACGCAATTTCAGTGTTCATTCGTCAATGTGACTGGTCCAGGAATACAGTAAAGAAGGAATAGTGCATCGGAAATGAGATACTCGTATCCCAAAAGAAAATTCTGTCGTTTCCATAGAAACGTTACTCGATTTAGAAGGAGAAGTCGTAGAAGCCATAGTATTTCATAGCGACGCAATTGCTGTGACAATTCGTCATTGTGTGGGAGAGAGGGATGCAGTAGGGAAGGAATAGTGCATTGGAAATGAGATACTCGTATCACAAAAGAAAATCCTGTCGTTTTAATAGAAACGTTACTCGATTTAGAAATAGATGTCATAGAACGCACAGTATTTCAAGGCGACGCAATTTCTGTGTTAATTCGTCAATGTGAGGGAGCGAGGGATGCAGTACAGAAGGAATACCGCATCGGAAACGAGTTAGTAGTATTCCAAAAGAAAATCCTGTCGTTTCCATGGAAATGGTACTCGATTTAGAAGGAGAAGTCATGGAACCCATAGTATTTCATAGCGACGCAAGTTCTGTGGTAATTCGTCAATGTAAGGGAGCGAGGGATGCAGTATAGAAGGAATAGTGCATCGGAAAGGAGCTACTCCTATACCAAAAGAAAATCATGTCGTTTCTATAGTAACGTTACTCGATTTAGAAGGAGAAGTCATAGAACCCATAGTATTTCATAGCGACGAAATTTCTGTGTTAATTCGTCAATGTGAGGGAGCGAATGATGCAGTAAAGAAGGAATAGTGAATGTGAAAGGGGATAGTCGTAGCCCAAAAGAAAATCCAGTCGTTTCCAAAGAAACGTTACTCGATTTAGAAGGAGAAGTTAATGAACCCATAGTATTCCATAGCGACGCAATTGCTGTAACAATTCGTCAATGTGAGTCAGCCAGGGATGCAGTAAAGAGGGAATAGTGCATCGGAAAGGAGAAACTCGTATCCCAAAAGAACATCCTTTTGTTTCTATAGAAACGTTACTCGATTTAGAAGGAGAGGTCATAGAACGCATAGTATTTCATAGCGACGCAATTTCTGTGTTAATTCGTCAATGTGAAGGAGCGAGAGATGCAGTAAAGAAGGAATAGTGCATCGGAAAGGAGATACTCGTATACCAAAAGAAAATCCTCTCGTTTCCATAGAAACGTTACTCGATTTAGAAGGAGAAGTTATAGAACTCATAGTATTTCATGGCGATGCAATTTCTGTGCTAATTCGACAATGAGAGGGAGCGAGGAATGTAGTAAAAAAGGAATAGTGCATCGGAAAGGAGATACACGTATCCCAAAAGAAAATCCTGTCGTTTCCATTGACAAGTAACTCGATTTAGAAGGAGAGGTCATAGAACGCATAGTATTTCATAGCGACGCAATTTCTGTGTTAATTCGTCAATGTGAAGGAGCGAGAGATGCAGTAAAGAAGGAATAGTGCATCGGAAAGGTGATACTCGTATACCAAAAGAAAATCCTGTCGTTTTAATAGAAACGTTACTCGATTTAGAAGGAGAAGTCATAGAACCCATAGTATTTCATAGCGACGAAATTTCTGTGTTAATTCGTCAATGTGAGGGAGCGAATGATGCAGTAAAGAAGGAATAGTGAATGTGAAAGGGGATAGTCGTAGCCCAAAAGAAAATCCAGTCGTTTCCAAAGAAACGTTACTCGATTTAGAAGGAGAAGTTAATGAACCCATAGTATTCCATAGCGACGCAATTGCTGTAACAATTCGTCAATGTGAGTCAGCCAGGGATGCAGTAAAGAGGGAATAGTGCATCGGAAAGGAGAAACTCGTATCCCAAAAGAACATCCTTTTGTTTCTATAGAAACGTTACTCGATTTAGAAGGAGAGGTCATAGAACGCATAGTATTTCATAGCGACGCAATTTCTGTGTTAATTCGTCAATGTGAAGGAGCGAGAGATGCAGTAAAGAAGGAATAGTGCATCGGAAAGGAGATACTCGTATACCAAAAGAAAATCCTCTCGTTTCCATAGAAACGTTACTCGATTTAGAAGGAGAAGTTATAGAACTCATAGTATTTCATGGCGATGCAATTTCTGTGCTAATTCGACAATGAGAGGGAGCGAGGAATGTAGTAAAAAAGGAATAGTGCATCGGAAAGGAGATACACGTATCCCAAAAGAAAATCCTGCCGTTTCCATTGACAAGTAACTCGATTTCGAAGGACAGGTCATAGAACGCATAGTATTTCATAGCGACGCAATTTCTGTGTTAATTCGTCAATGTGAAGGAGCGAGAGATGCAGTAAAGAAGGAATAGTGCATCGGAAAGGTGATACTCGTATACCAAAAGAAAATCCTGTCGTTTTAATAGAAACGTTACTCGATTTAGAAAGAGATGTTATAGAACGCATAGTATTTCAAGGCGACGCAATTTCTGTGTTAATTCGTCAATGTGAGGGAGCGAGGGATGCAGTAAAGAAGGAATAGTGCATCGTAAATTAGATACTCGTATCCCAAAAGAAAATCCTGTCGTTTCCATAGAAACGATACTCGATTTAGAAGGAAAAGTCATAGAACACATAAAATTCCATAGCGTCCCAATTTCTGTGTTAATACGTCAATGTGAGGGAGCCAGGGATGCAGTAAAGAAGGAATTGTGCATCGGAAACGAGATAGTCGTATCCCAAAAGTAATTCCTGTCGCCTTTCATAGAAACGTTACTCGATTTAGAAGGAGAAGTCATTTAACACATAGTATTTGAGAGCGACGCAATTTCTGCGTTAATTCTACAATTTGAGGGAGCGCGGGATGCATTAAAGAAGTGATAGTGCATCGGAAAGGAGATTGTCGTATCCCAAAAGAAAATTCTGTTGTTTCCACAGAAACGTTACTCGATTTAGAAGGAGAAGTCATAGAACCCATAGTATTTCACAGCGACGAAATTTCTGCGTTAATTCGTCAATGTGAGGGAGCGAATGATGCAGTAAAGAAGGAATAGTGAATCTGAAAGGAGATAGTCGTAGCCCAAAAGAAAATCCAGTCGTTTCCAAAGAAACGTTACTCGATTTAGAAGGAGAAGTTAATGAACCCATAGTATTAGATAGCGACGCAATTGCTGTGACAAATCGTCCATGTGAGAGAGCCAGGGATGCAGTAAAGAAGGAATAGTGCATCGGAAAGGACAAACTCGTATCCCAAAAGAAAATCCTGTCGTTTTAATAGAAACGTTACTCGATTTTGAAAGAGATGTCATAGAACGCATAGTATTTCGAGGCGACGCAATTTCTGTGTTCTACATCTACATCTACATTGATACTCCGCAAGCCACCCAACGGTGTGTGGCGGAGGGCACTTTACGTGCCACTGTCGTTACCTCCCTTTCCTGTTCCAGTCGCGTATGGTTCGCGGGATGAACGACTGTCTGAAAGCCTCCGTGCGCGCTCTAATCTCTCTAATTTCACATTCGTGATCTCCTCGGAAGATATAAGTAGGGGCAAGCAATATATTCGATACCTCATCCAGAAACGCACCCTCTCGAAACCTGGCGAGCAAGCTACACCGCGATGCAGAGCGCCTCTCTTGCAGAATCTGCCACTTGAGTTTGTTAAACATCTCCGTAACGCTATCACGGTTACCAAATAACCCTGTGACGAAACGCGCCGCTCTTCTTTGGATCTTTTCTATCTCCTCCGTCAACCCGATCTGGTACGGATACCACACTGATGAGCAATACTCAAGTATAGGCCGAACGAGTGCTTTGTATGCCACGTCCTTTGTTGATGGACTACATTTCCTAAGGACTCTCCCAATGAATCTCAATCTGGTACCCGCCTTACCAACAATTAATTTTATATGATCATTCCACTTCAAATCGTTCCGCACGCATACTCCCAGATATTTTACAGAAGTAACTGCTACCAGTGTTTGTTCCGCTATCATATAAACATACAATAAAGGATTCGTCAATGTGAGGGAGCGAGGGATGCAGTACAGAGGGAATACCGCATCGGAAAGGAGATAGTCTTATCCCAACGAAAATTTTGTCGTTTCCATGGAAATGTTACTCGATTTAGAAGGAGATGTCATGGAACCCATAGTATTTCATAGCGACGCAAGTTCTGTGGTAGTTCGACAATGTAAGGGAGCGAGGGATGCAGTAAAGAAGGAATAGTGCATCGGAAAGGAGTTACTCCTATACCAAAAGAAAATCCTGTCGTTTCCATTGAAACGTTACTCGATTAAGGAGAAGACATAGAACCCATACTATTAGATAGCGACGCAATTTCTGTGTTAATTCGTCAATGTGAGTCAGCCAGGGATGCAGTAAAGAAGGAATAGTGCATCGGAAAAGAGATACTCGTATCCCAAAAGAAAATCATGTCGTTTCTATAGTAACGTTACTCTATTTAGAAGGAGAAGTCATAGAACCCATAGTATTTCATAGCGACGAAATTTCTGCGTTAATTCGTCAATGTGAGGGAGCGAGGGATGCAGTAAAGAAGGAATAGTGAATCCGAAAGTAGATAGTCGTATCGCAAAAGAAAATCCAGTCGTTTCCAAAGAAACGTTACTCGATTTAGATGGAGAAGTCAATGAACCCATAGTATTCCATTGCGACGCAATTGCTGTGACAATTCGTCCATGTGAGAGAGCCAGGGATGCAGTAAAGAAGGAATAGTGCGTCGGAAAGGAGAAACTCATATCCCAAAAGAAAATCCTGTCGTTTCAATAGAAACGTTAGTCGATTTAGAAGGAGAAGGCATAGGACCCATAGTATTTCATAGCGACGAAATTTCGGTGTCAATTCGTCAATGTGAGGGAGCGAGGGATGCAGTAAAGTATTAATAGTGCATCGGAAAGGAGTAACTCGTATCCCAAAAGAAAATCCTGTCGTTTCCATAGAGACGTTACTCGGTTTAGAAGGAGAAGTCATAGAACACATACTATTCCATAGCGACGCAATTTCTGTGTTTATTCGTCAATGTGTCGTAGCCAGGGATGCATGAAAGAAGGAATAGTGCATCGGATGGGAGTTACTCGTATCCCAAAAGTAAACCCAGTCGTTTCTATTGAAACGTTACTCGATTTAGAAGGAGAGGTCGTAGAAACCATAGAATTTCATAGCTAAGCAATTTCTGTGAATATTCGTCAATGTGAAGGAGCTAGGGATGCATTAAAGAAGTAATAGAGCATCGGCAAGGAGATACTCTTATTTCAAAAGAAAATCCTGTTGTTTCCATAGAAATGTTACTCGTATTAAATGGAGACGTCATGGAACCCGTAGTATTTAATAGTGACGTAATTTCTGTATTAATTCGTCATTGTGAGGGAGCTAGGGATGCAGTAAAGATGGAATAGTGCATCGGAATGGAGATACTCGTATCCCAAAAGAAAATCCTGTCGTTTCAATAGAAACGTTACTCGATTTAGAAGGAGAAGTCATATAACGCATAGTATTTCATAGCGACGCAATTTCTGTGTTAATTCGCCAATGTGAGGGAGAG